>NC_091941.1:14375845-14435646 GCF_041260155.1 Ptychodera flava
AATTTCGCCTCCTTCATTTCGAAATCGTACGTTTGTTTTTCCAGGGGAACACATCATTTGACACAAAATTTGCATGAAAAGGGGTCGCCAGTAAGCACGTGGTCAAATCTGGCATAAGAAACAATATGAAATGTTGGGTAAAGCCAGTCCAAAATAAACTGATTTGAACTTTTGTGTTTTGTAATTTATACCACTGCAGTAACATGACTTTATTTTGACAACATCACACAATGTAATACGTTTTGAAACTGAATACTCCGACGTATTCTGTGTCCCCTTTGCTAAAAAATACGGTATGCCGATTACCATGTAAGGAGATGATGACGTCAAGACAGAATTGTAGTGCGTTTGGTCTTGGATGGTGCACGAAGTTTTGTCGAGGTAGCTTGTGTATTTATTTCCTAAATGGGAGATATTAGGGTCGATCTAAAAGAAGCCGAAAAATGTTATGATACTCTAAGCGAGCTGAACTCCAATGCGAATGGTTGGATAATTTGGAGGATGTCTAGACTGATCTCGTCTCATTAAGATTATTTGGCGGTCAGTATTGAATTTCAACTGCGTCACAAGTTTGCGTCGAACGGTCAACGAACGATATTTTAGAAATCTGGAGACATGGCACATCGCAGTTTTATTTTAGTATTTTATATTTTACAAAAGATGTAAGAAGCAATGATTTTCTTGAAAATTCTGAAAAAAATATAGGAAGATTTGATCGCGAACACATTTTCACTTGGGGGTCAACTAGCCCTGCGTACGATGCTGTGTGTTCCGCTACAGCTAACCGCCCCGCTCACCACAGCCCTGCAAAGACCCGTACGTTGGGTCGGTGACTTCAAATCCATTTTGAACTTGACGTAAAAAGCCAAATTACTGCCGAAATTCAGCGTTCTTGGACCCAAGTCGTATCCAGCCTACCTCAGCTACTCGATCGCTTCCAAAAATGACAGTCTTTTATTCACTTCTCGTAAATAACCGTCGATGTCGGCAACTCTCTCGCTATGGCCCTGCGTACGATGCTGTGTGTTAGCTGTAGCACATAGCATCGTACGCAGGGCTAGGGGTCAACATGGGGTCGCAGGCATGTTGCCTCAAAACTTATTTCTGTCTGCACTCAAAACTCAAAATGTCGCATATCACCCTGAAATACGGTGGCCCAAAACTACCTGTTCTCCGCATTCAAAGTCTGCGTCGCAATCAAATGTTTTTCTCTCACATATGTCTCTGCATTCAAAGTCTGCGTCGCAATCAAATGTTTTTCTCTCACATATGTCTCTGCATTCAAAGTCTGCGTCGCAATCAATTGTTTTTCTCTCACATATGTCTCCGCATTCAAAGTCTGCGTCGCAATCAAATGTTTTTCTCTCACATAAGCTTATGTCTCCGCATTCAAAGTCTGCGTCGCAATCAATGTTTTTTCTCTCACATATGTCTCCGCATTCAAAGTCTGCGTCGCAATCAAATGTTTTTCTCTCACATATGTCTCCGCATTCAAAGTCTGCGTCGCAATCAAATGTTTTTCTCTCACATATGTCTCCGCATTCAAAGTCTGCGTTGCAATCAAATATTTTTCTCTCACATATGTCTCCGCATTCAAAGTCTGCGTTGCAATCAAATGTTTTTCTCTCACATATGTCTCCGCATTCAAAGTCTGCGTCGCAATCAAATGTTTTTCTCTCACACGTCTCCGCATTCAAAGTCTGCGTCGCAATCAAATGTTTTTCTCTCACATATATCTCCGCATTCAAAGTCTGCGTCGCAATCAAATGTTTTTCTCTCACATATGTCTCCGCATTCAAAGTCTGCGTCGCAATCAAATGTTTTTCTCTCACATATGTCTCCGCATTCAAAGTCTGCGTCGCAATCAAATGTTTTTCTCTCACATATGTCTCCGCATTCAAAGTCTGCGTCGCATTCAATTGTTTTTCTCTCACATATGTCTCCGAGGTATGCCTCAGTGTACGTTATTCCGCGAAGCATAATTTCTATCGAACAGCGCTCTCAGACGGTCGCTATTGACAACGACGAACATTGTATCAAGTTATTTTCAATAGATTATCGATCGAAAATTTGTTTGGACGCCGCTTGTGCCGGGCGCCCGTGTGTTGAGGTCACGTCATAAACATTTCCACAATAACCCATATATTGACTTATACACTTTGACATCAAGGTATCCGTTGGTTTCCTGTACTGAAATTAAATCGACGACAATTTTTTAGTTTTGGTGATACTTTTACGTACGTTTCGGCACATTTTGGCGCACCTCGGCGTAGTTTGGCGCCATTGTGAACGGGGGGGGGGGGGACTACAACGCGAGTGAGCGAGACAACAATGTATCAATTTCGGACAAAAGGATATCGATCGATTACGTTCACTGCACGATTACAGTGGAGACTCTACGCCCGTTCGCCTCTGTTCTGTGTTATTCTTGCAGTTTACTGGGATTTTCATAGTTAATATTCGCCAAAATTTGGTATAAATTACAACAACCTGACTGGTATTTGGTCTGTATAATTTAAGAGACGCTAACCGATTAAAATGGGTCAATATTAGACCCTGATTCTGCATATGCAAACACTGTAAGATCGCCATTTTATTGAGGGCAAGAGCAAAAATTCAGCGATCGGAAAATAAAATGCAACTAAAACAAGTTTCGTCGAGAATTCAAAAAACTAAAACGACAGCAATTTTGTATATATATCAAGGAAACACCGTGCCACTTTTCACTATAATTGGTTCAGAATTGAGAAATTTGAACGAGCGATAGTTGTACGGTCTGTTCAGTACTTAAACGTAGTGCACTACGGCCCAAAGGCGCCCCATTTCACAAGGGAATTCCAAAAATACGTAAGCGATAAGAGACATATGCAAAATCAAGTAAAAACACAGTCAACAGCAAAACGATCTTCAACTCGTCATTTCATAAAAAAAGAGGAAACTAAAAAAAATAAAACCATAGAGTTTTAGTTACCCTTCATGATATGTGTCATACCAAATTTATAAAAATAACAGCGAAATGAAAAAGTTAAACCAACGGTTTTTTCATATGTATTTTTCATTTTACGATGTGTCTACTCTGCTCGATTTCCCATAGAAAACAATTGCGTTTAATGTACTGAACAGACCGTACAACTATCGCTCGTTCAAATTTCTCAATTCTGAACCAATTATAGTGAAAAGTGGCACGGTGTTTCCTTGATATATATACAAAATTGCTGTCGTTTTAGTTTTTTGAATTTCTCGACGAAACTTGTTTTAGTTGCATTTTATTTTTCCGATCGCTGAATTTTTGCTCTTGCCCTCAATAAAATGGCGATCTTACAGCGTTTGCATATGCAGAATCAGGGTCTAATATTGACCCATTTTAATCGGTTAGCGTCTCTTAAATTATACAGACCAAATACCAGTCAGGTTGTTGTAATTTATACCAAATTTTGGCGAATATTAACTATGAAAATCCCAGTAAACTGCAAGAATAACACAGAACAGAGGCGAACGGGCGTAGAGTCTCCACTGTAATCGTGCAGTGAACGTTATCGATCGATATCCTTTTGTCCGAAATTGATACATTGTTGTCTCGCTCACTCGCGTGTAGTCCCCCCCCCCCCCGTTCACAATGGCGCCAAACTACGCCGAGGTGCGCCAAAATGTGCCGAAACGTACGTAAAAGTATCACCAAAACTAAAAAATTGTCGTCGATTTAATTTCAGTACAGGAAACCAACGGATACCTTGATGTCAAAGTGTATAAGTCAATATATGGTTATTGTGGAAATGTTTATGACGTGACCTCAACACACGGGCGCCCGGCACAAGCGGCGTCCAACAAATTTTCGATCGATAATCTATTGAAAATAACTTGATACAATGTTCGTCGTTGTCAATAGCGACCGTCTGAGAGCGCTGTTCGATAGAAATTATGCTTCGCGGAATAACGTACACTGAGGCATACCTCGGAGACATATGTGAGAGAAAAACAATTGAATGCGACGCAGACTTGGAATGCGGAGACATATGTGAGAGAAAAACATTTGATTGCGACGCAGACTTTGAATGCGGAGACATATGTGAGAGAAAAACATTTGATTGCGACGCAGACTTTGAATGCGGAGACATATGTGAGAGAAAAATATTTGATTGCGACGCAGACTTTGAATGCGGAGACATATGTGAGAGAAAAACATTTGATTGCGACGCAGACTTTGAATGCGGAGACATATGTGAGAGAAAAACATTTGATTGCGACGCAGACTTTGAATGCGGAGACATAAGCTTATGTGAGAGAAAAACATTTGATTGCGATGCAGACTTTGAATGCGGAGACATATGTGAGAGAAAAACAATTGAATGCGACGCAGACTTTGAATGGGGAGACATATGTGAGAGAAAAACAATTGAATGCGACGCAGACTTTGAATGCGGAGAACAGGTAGTTTTGGGCCACCGTACTGAAAAATCGATGTAATTTTGTCAAACTTCGGCGAAATTTCAGCCTATAGACAAAATTTCATCTAGGTAAGGTAAATTTATTGAAATTTGATCGACAAATAATCCTGAGCTTGAACGTCACAGCTCGCCTTCTTCGGGAAGTCATGCATCCGGCCAGCTGCCCATATGGCCGGGTGCATGAGATTGTTTTCAAGCGACGGCGGCAGACCGTACGGGGCTCTGGATATGAACCTACCGCTGGTGTAGCTGTAATAACTGTTGCGTTGTTTTTAATCACCACGGACGAAGTCCGAGGGACTTATAGGTTTGGTCATGTCCGTGCGTCCGTCCGTCCGTTCACGCCTAGTACCCAACCCATACAGATGCACGTCGATTTGTTTCACAATGCTATCAAATTTGGCCGTGTTAGAGGACTTTTTAGTTTACACCTCCATAGACTCCCATGTATAAGGCAGTTCTCCATAGACTCGCATGTATGATGCCAAGAAAAATAAAATTTAGTTTCTCATTGTATTCATATTGCCTAAAGGATGCAGTGACACAGTTTTTTTGTCCCCACGGATAAAGTCCAGGGGGCTTATAGATTGGCTCATATCCGTCCGTGAGTTCATCAGTGAGTCCATCGGTTCACGCAGATATCTCAGACATTTTGACAAAATATCATGTGACCTTGGTGACCTTTGACCTCAAATATACATTATTGTCCATAACTCAGTACCCACAAGTGCTAAACCTTTCATATTTGGTATGATGGGACACCTTATGACGCCACATATTGTACCCCATTAATTATGTGCATATCTAATTATGAGCGAGCCAATAGAGCAAGAGGTCTGATTTCTGGTATATAGGGATAAGTTAACAATATAATTTGTTTGACAAAACTTCACGTGACCTCAATGACCTTTGACCTCAAATATACATATTTGTCCACAACTCAGTAACCACAAGTGCTACACCCTTCATATTTGGTATGAAAGGACACCTTATGACACCATATATTGTACCTCATTAATTATGTGCATATCTTATTTTGAGCGAGCCAATAGAACTAGAGGTCTGATTTTTGGTATATAGGAATAACTTAGCAATACAATTATTATGACAAATGTGACGTGACCTCAATGACCTTTGACCTCAAATATATATATTTGTCCACAACTCAGTAACCACAAGTGCTACATCCTTCATATTTGGTATGATAAGACACCTTATGACACCATATTGTACCTCATTAATTATGCGCATATATAATTTTGAGCGCGCCAATAGAGCTGGAGGTCTGATTTTGGTATATAGGAATAACTTAGCAATACAATTATTTTGACAAAATGTCACGTGACCTCGATGACCTTTGACCTCAAATATATATATTTGTCCACAACTCAGTAACCACAAGTGCTACACCCTTCATAAATGGTATGATGGGACACCTTATGACACCACATATTGTACCTCATTAATTATGCGCATATCTAATTCTGAGCAAGCCAATAGAGCTGGATGTCCGATTTTTGGTATATAGGGATAACTATAGGGTAGAAATCTAAATATGCCCATCTAAATATTAGACATCTACCATCGAGAACAAAAGAAATTTGCTGTAATTTGAATATTTAAGGAGTTTAAGCAATTCCCGCTATAAATAAAGAACCCCTGCCTCAAACTCCACAAAAGTTGCTAGACATATTTTGCCGTTGTCATGCCATTGCTTCGTTTAATAACCAGTTAATCAAATGCCTCATTGACAGGAGGAAATTCAAGACCATATTTGAATAGTAGTATATATTGTCCTCAAAATTACTCTATCACGGCCCAAGTACTCATTGCCTTCAGCAATACTGCCTTGTTATTATTATTATTATTATTATTATTATTATTATTATTATTATTATTAGACTTTATTTAAACTCGATAGACTGTTGAGCCGAAGGCTCTTCTCACACAGTGTCGAGATGCAAGAAATATACAATATGTACATTAAAGAATATAAAAAACAGAACAGAGAAAAACAAAACATTAAGACAGCAAGAAACAGACGACAAAATGTAAGAAAAAATATAGCAAGTGTAATTGCCTCTTGTCAAGTCCTTCAAACTAAATATTCCAAACTTTGAAAGCTCATTACATATGCAAACTATCAATTAGCTGACATGAAAACTTAAGTGCGAAATGACTTTCAATATTGGTATAACCTGGTATAATCATCAATATACATAGCATGTTATGCCAACTTTAATCAAATAAATCCAAGTATACAATGTATATCCCTAATTAGGAAAGTTCATTAAATACACAAATCAGGAATTGGCTGAAGCAAAAATGCTTAACGCCTTTCAATAATGTTAGCCTACATAATAGTATCTTTTATGTACATAGAAAGTTTCATCAATTTTGGTCATGTACATTCAAATATATATCCCTAATTTCAAAAATTCATTAAATATTCAAATTAGGAGCTGGATGAAGTAAAATGCTTAATGACTTTCAGTAACGTCGTATCATAGTATCTTTAATGTACATAGCAAGTTTCGTCAACTTTGGTCTAGTCAATACAGATAAATATCTCTGATTATGAAAGTTCATTAAATATGCAAATAAGGAATTAGCTAAAGTTCAAATGCTTAATGACTTTCAATAATGTTCTATCATAGTATCTTTAATGTACATTGCCAGTTTCGTCAACTTTGGTCTCGTCAAATCAGATAAATACCCCTAATTAGGAAAGTTCATAAAATATGCAAATTAGGCATTGGCTGAAGTAAAAATGCTTAATGACATTTAATAATGTTCTATCATAGTATCTTTAATGTACATAGTAAGTTTCATCAATTTTGGTCTTGTAAATTCAAATATATATATCCTTACTTTCAAAAGGTCATTAAATATGCAAATGAGGATTTGGATGAAGTAAAAATTCTTAATGACTTTCAATAATGTTAAATCATAGTATCCTCAATATGCATACCAAGTTTCGTCAATTTTGATCGAGTAAATTAAGATATATACGCCTAATTAGGAAATTTCATTAAATATGCAAATTAGTAATTATCTTTCACATCACCCCTTTAATAATTTTCACAGCTGATATATCTTGATGTGATCAACATTTGTAGCAAATCTCATCAAATTGCGTGCAATCGTTCTTATGCAAATGAGCACAAAGTAAGCAAGCCACACCCACCAAAAACTAATCAGTTCTTACCATTTGCAAACTACATCTATGTACCAGATTTGATTCTGAGATCTGATGAGCCGTTTTTGAGATATTGAGCCCACAGACAGACAGACCCACAGACAGACAGACAGACAGACAGACAGACAGACACACAGACAGACATCGCTGCGACATATGCTCACGTGTGTCAACACGTGAGCAAAAAACGGCCAAAAATGGCCTGAGAATTACATTTTGCCCAAAAGATGAGACTTACATTTCATTTGAAAAGAATGAAGAGTAGAGCAAAATTTGACATCTGCTGGTAAACTATTCCATATTTTGACACCGTTATATGTAAAACTTCTCTTGAAAATTTGAGTTTTGTGTCTTGGAGTATATAATTCATTTCTGTCGACAGATCTTGTACTACGACTGTGGACGTTCTGGACACTTCTAAAAACATTCAAATATTCAGGAGCTAAATTATTTTGGACTTTATACATCAAGACTGATTCATTAAAAATGATCCTTTCTAGAATCTCTAAATTGTAACCAGTTTAAAACGTCGAATAAATTACGACTAGGAGTGCTAAAATCTGAGTCTAAAAGTACTCTGGCTACAGCTTTCTGTAGTCTTTCAACACGAAGTAAAAGTTTGTTGGAACAATGACCCAATATGTTAGAACAATAGTCAAAATTGGGTAATATAAAACAATTGGAAAATATCATCTTAGCTGTCAGAGTTAAAAAGGGACGAATACGTTTCAAATGCAGCAATTTCAAGGCTACTATACTACAAACTGAATTTACTTGCTTTTCCCAATTTAGGGTGTTGTCAATGGTTACACCCAACAATTTTTCATGAGTTACACAATCGAGCTGATCATTACCACACAAAACATTGACGTGATTTTTCGTTCTGGCTTTTTTCTGTGTTGTACCAATGACAATAACCTTAGTTTTCTGTGAATTAACACAAATGCTATTTTGATCGCACCAGCGTGTGATCAGATTCATATCTCTGCTCAGCTTGCTTTCAGTTTCGTTGATTTTGGGACTGATCACCTGAGCAGCTTTGTTATCAGCATACATATACATATCAAAATTTTCAGAAGCCAGGGGGAGGTCATTTATAAAAAGAAGGAACAACAGGGACCCTAAAATAGATCCCTGCGGTACACCTGTACTGACAGGAAGAGAATCACTCAGGGTTCCATTAAAGGACACCAACTGACTTCTGTTTGCGAGGTATGAAGTGAAAAACCCCATTGTCTGCCCCTGAACAACCGTAAGGTCTGAGTTTCTTAAGTAAAATATTATGATGAACTAGGTCAAAGGCCTTTCTAAAATCAACGAGTAAAACACCTATAAGATTTCCACTATCGATTGCCTGCATGGTACCATGAGTTTGTAATGTTAGTCAAAGCTGTTTGACAAGAGTGAAACGTATGAGAACCGGATTGTTTATCTGACAGTAAATTGTGAAATGAAAGACAATTATAGAAATGACTATGAACATGTCTTTCTAACAATTTTGACAGAACAGGAAGGACTGAAATAGGTCTGTAGTTTGAGATGTTATCTTTGATACCCTTTTTGAACAGAGGAGTACTTTAGCGGACTTCCATTTTGTCTATAGCGAACGCCTAAAATACTTAACTGTGCTTTCCAATAAATTGGAATTGCACTGATTAGTTGAAACACTTCTGAGATCCAATTTATCCGTATATCAAGTTTCTCGCAGATTGCTTGTATATTAAAATCTGTTTCGTTTACAAGATCTCTAATATATAGTCAACCCAATTGCGAAAGAATAAGGCTTTACCCTCAAACGCTATGTGTTTGTTGCACCGCAAAACTTGGTTTAAAATAGACTATGTATCGTTAAGTGGAGTATTTCCTCCACTACATTCATGCCAAGCAAGTATAACATCTCTGTAAAACTTTGGCAAAGTAACAAAGCATTTACAGTGCCTTGTCTCTGTGAAATTAATAAGAAATGTTACATTGGCTATACCATCCTTGTGTAAGTGATGGAAAGGAATTAATTTCCATGAAGGTAAGTAAATATCTACAGGTTCTGAAATAAGACGATTAACCCAGGATGCTTTTAGTGCTTTATCCTGGCTGAACACATAGGGTGCATTAATTCCATCTTGGGAATAATCACCAATGATTGTGCACCTTTTGATTCTATCAACTTTAGAACCCCGGATAAATAAAGCAAATAATCTATCAAATTTGACAAGAATATCATGAGGAACAGTACATAGATTGAAAACATACGTAAGTTTGGAAGCTGCTAAAGCCTTTAACACAATTACTTTTCCATACAATGTCAAGTTTCTTGTAGACCACAAGTTTAAAATATTTTCAATTGAAGCAAGTTTTGTTTCAAGATTGAGTTTTAGAGCACACTCAATATCATTGTCAAAATAAACACCAAGTGACTTTATTGGCCTATCGGGCCAACTAATATCACCAATTTTCTTTTTTCTTTTTTTCCATTTTCCTACCCAGAGGCCTTCAGTTTTCTGATTATTTAATACAGGACCAGCAACTCTACTGAATTCATTAACATTGTACAGTGCTTTTAAAATAGACTCTTCATCTGATACAAAAATAGTGGTGTCATCTGCCACTTGACAAATTCGTATTTCTCTTTCGAGAATATTTCCAGCTTGCACGTTGATATACCTAGCATATCTTTTTCAGTTCTTATTTTAACAGCCAGGATTTCTACAACCAACAGATAGCAAGGCCGATAGTGGACATCCTTGTCTGATGCCTCGTCTGAGTTGAAATTTCTCAGACACCCATCCATTATTGATTACAGATGCTTTACAGCTTGAATAAATTGCCTTTGTCCAAGAGCAAAGTGCATGACCAAAGTTAAATTTTTCTAACCCTTGAATAAAAAATTCCATTCACATTGTCAAAAATCCAAAAACAGGATAGCTCCAGTCAAATCCTCAACATTGGTATAAGAAATGACATCATAAATTAATCTTACCTTTTCACCAATAAATCGTTTCTTTATATAAGCAGTTTGGTCCCTGTTAATGATCTATTGGTTGAAGCCGTCACGCAAGTATACACGCAAGCACTTATAATCCGGCCTCAGTAAACTAATCGGTCTCCAATTACTTAAGCCTCTATGATCACCTTTCTTGTACAAGAGTTTCAAGATAGCAAAGGATTGTGAATCAGATAACATTCCCTGGTTAAGTCCTTCCTGGATTGAACCGTAAACTGTTTTCACCAATAACGTCCAAATTCCTTAAAAAATTCAGAAGGTAAGCCATCGTATCCTGGGGTTTTCCCACTTTTCAACGAATCGACGGCTTGTTTACACTCTTCACGTGTAATAGGCATATCCAAAATATTTTTTTGTCTTCCGAGAGGAAACTATCAAGTTTGACGTCATTCAAGTAAGCATCAATCTCGTCATCTGAAACATTCTCGGAAGAATACAAATTAGTGTAGAAACTATGCACACATTTTAAAATTTCATCATGACCTTAAATTACATTGTCACCAGTCTTCAACTTAATTATGGTATGTTTAGCGCCATTGCGTTTTTCGAGATTCAAAAAATACCTTGTTGATCTTTCCCCTTTAACATACCAGTTTGCACGGGAGCGGATTCTGGCACCTGCTGCTTTTTTCTGATAAATCTCCTCAACTTCATTCTTCACTCTCTCATACTCGATAAGTACAGTAGAGTCAAGTGACTCGTCAGTTCTCTTATCTAAAATCTCAAGCTGCTGTTCCCAGTGTCTCAATTTAGCAGCTTCTGTCACAGCTTTCTCTTTCGAATTACAAATTGAAAACTCACGAATTCTTATTTTGCACATCTCAAGAGTCAGCTGTTTGGAAAACCCATTTGAATGGCATTCAGAAATGCAATCGTTAATAATACATCTAATCTTCTCTTTATATAAATTATCATTCAGTAAGCTGGTGTTAAAACGCCATAAACCTTGTCTACGCTTTTCATGGTTCCCAATTATGACTTCACTATGGTCAGTTAAAATGGCCGGCCGGCTTTATTAAGCATGCATGGACTTGATTTGTTGTGAATTTCGAGGTAAGGAAATAGTCCAAGCGTGTCATAATGAGAGGGGTCTTTTTGTCTATATGTATATTGAATGACATCCGTATTCATTTCCCTCCAGATGTCGACAACTTTAAGAGAGTGGCACATTATTCGATGGCGGCTTTTGAATTCAAAACACCAGTGGTGCGGCCACCCTTTTTATCTTTGTGAATATCAGCAATACAATTAAAATTATCATCATATACAGATCAAAAATATTCTCCTTATTTTACCCATGTCATGAAATCAGATTGCGCTGCTTACAGTAATTTGGCGCATATACAGACACAAATGAGTATTTTATACCATCTATTTCACAATTAACAAGCAGTTTTCTGCCATCGTCATGGCATTTACAACTAATAAGATTCAGATTCACTGATGGGGCACGTGAAATTGCAACACCGCAGCTATTAAAACTGCATGGAACACATCTCCGCCCCATTGCATTTTAAAATCTTGTTCGATATCATGAGTAACATGTGTTTCTTGAAGCAAAATAATTTTTGCATTTTGCTTTTTAAGCCATTTGAAAATTGTCGCACGTTTTGTTTTATCTGTCATACCTTTTACATGAAGTGTTAATATACTCAAAGTATCACTAGGCATAATACACTAAAGCAAGTTAAAAAATGCCTGAATGTTTCATTTCTTGTTTGATTCACCTGTATCGCTGCGTTTACTGCCAGGGCGATCTGGAGGAGATGTTGTTCTCTTCTTTGATTCGGAGATCGGCGTTTGTTGACCGCTTGCTTGTAGAAAAGACAGGATGGTACGTTGTGGGATAGAGTCCAGCGATCGCGAACGACGAAGTTCCCTTGTGTCTTGTTCATCATCGTCAACCGTTGTAGATGATTTCTCATGATTTTCTCTTTCCTTTTTGTTGTTTTTCTTCTTCCCCTTTCTGGCGTTGTTCTTACTTGCTGTATTTTGCGATGGTCCGCCAGTGGCTGCAGTGCGTTGCCTTTCTTGGGACGTCTCATCTTTGTTGGGTGGTGGCTTTACCGTTTCTGCAAATTTTTCATCGATGAAGGCCTCTAGTACGTTGATTTCGTCCCTCCGCATAGATGTCTGGGGAGAATCTCCTTCACTTTGACGATCATTCGTTGATATCAGATTAGCATCACTGCTCAACTCGATATTTTCACTAATGTCTGAGTAGATGGACTCACTTCGTTCAAGTTCAGCAGTTTGTCTGGCTAACTGCTCACGTCGTCTCGGTAGAAGACACTGGTGACAAACTTTCCCATTTTAACACCGTTGGTTGGAATGGGCGTTGTGACCGTTTTTATATACACAGATCTGTTGCCCTTGTTGCAATCAGTGTGTTTACCATTAACTCGCAAGCGTTCATCCTCAATTTCAGTTACTTAACAGCTGTATTTAGCAGTCCGGTAATGATTAGTGAGTTTTCGGCTGAGTATGGCAAACCCTTTACAGTAAGTTGAATTCCTTCACGACGTTTCACTAAGGGATTCTTTTCATGGAGCCGCACCTGTTGGTTTCGGACAGCAATACCCGTACACAGAAGTTTGGCTCTCTCATGTTGTCCATTTAGAAAAATTCGGCAAACTCCCCTCGAAAACTGAATGCATCTCAGGTTGTCCACGTCAATAACTGACGATGCAGCTATGTATACCTCTTCTTCTGTCAAATAATCATCTTTGCTCTTTCTATGGATCTCATTCAGAACCATGAAGACAGGTTTGACGTCATTAGCAATGACACCGGCAGAGGCCATGTTCTGTCGTTGGTGACTCCGCAGACAACTGAAAAGTCACGAAATTCTGCTTCCTGTTCTGCCGATCTCCGCCAGTTCCCGTTTACTGCGCACAGAAACGGTTCAAAGTCTAGATAGAGAATTGCTGAATCGCAAACTTACTTGAAAGTCCGGAAAAAATAGCTAACAATACGGAGCGAAGACAAACACAATCCGTGGTTTGCAAGAGTACAGCGCCCATGTATTTTACACTTGGCTTTTGGTGGAACTATGGCAATAACAACAAATTGAACAGAACATATATGCAACCATTAATCGATGTAGTTTGAAAATATATGATATGAGTAAAAGCTTAGCAGTTTACAGTCTCTATATTGATACAACTGCCATGGATTTCCGTATGAATATAACTGCAGCGGTTGTCTATATCAATTCAGGGACCGTGATTCAATTATAGAAGTTTACGGACTATGAAGAGACTATAGTTTCTAAACGAACTAGGATAAAAACTGTATGTATAAATCTGGTTATGACCTTTACCTACCGTTTGATTCTGACAAGTTACTTTGAGTGTCAAGTTCATGGATATCAACTCCGTCTACGCCGGAGTAATGAACTTGACTCTAAAAGTGGCCCTTCAAGTGATTAATTATGGGCAACCTGGTCCAGAACTGTATACATCAGCAATGTTGTTGGTAGAACCCTGTGTGTATTTACGCAGACTTTTACGCTGTCAGAATAAAAGCATGTTCTATTTCTGCGATGTCATATACATTTTATTCAATATTATTGCCATTCAAATCTTATATTAAATATGCATCCCATCAAATTGTCTTGTGCAAAATTTAACCCCATCCAGTACCGTGTAGAAGAAATGCAGGCTTCACAAGATTAAATCAAGTGAAGCCAATGTCTAATTTAGAAATTCAGAAATACAAAGAAGAATGAAGAGCGCAGGTCAAATCTGAAGAAGAAGATTACAATCTGAAGAGGAATAGTGTCGTTTTCGGCCTCGGTACCGAAGACCAACTGAAACTCGAAGGGCGCTGATCTTTTCACGGCCACTTTTTTATAAACAGTGTTGTCGATGGAGCCTACGCGGACGCACAAATTCCGTGAATATCCATATTCAATTTATTGAATTCAGTTGTTTTTCAGATCGAGACAAATAATGGAAACTTTATATTAGGTGCTATTGTTGAAAAACGAATTCTTGTGAAGACTAGAATAACTTTAAGACAATAACATTGGGCATTTTATATCTAGAGGTTGTTTTGATTGTTGAATACTTGGCACTGGAACATACTAGTAACTTTAAGAGAAGACCAAGAGACTGTGTTCAATAGCGAGAACAAGACATACAGGAAAATAATCAGAGGTTAAAATCAGTATCAAGAACGAGGTTTTTCGAGATGAACTTTAAGTCCCCTCACCTGCAAGGTCAAGGTCACTCTCATCCTCAACTTAATTTACAACTTTTCATAACATACACAGCACCCTTGCACCTATCCAGCGTAAACACAAACATTGACGTTCACTTTGAAGGAAGAACGTCTGCAAGGTCATAACAAGCTTCTTGCCAAATTGTGTTTAAAGAGGAAGCGCCTTGTGATTTAAAGGAGGCCACATGAAAGCGTCCTTGAGTTTGGCGTTTGACGATGATCGTACGCATCGTGCCGCCCAGAGTGTTCATTATTGTGCGCGTTGTCTTGTCATCTACCTTACTGACTGTACACCGAAGTTCACATAAAAAAAACTGCTAACTTCAATAAGAAACCACAGGGAACCGCTAATTAAAGTATTTAAAAGCCATATTCCAGATCCGTATTTTGTCAATGTTTCATTTCCACAAATCTCTCGGTTCCATCATGAACTATCCGCTGTACTACGCAAAAAAAGAAGTAAAACTTAATCGAAAACCAAACGCAGCTCTATACTCTTATGGTTGATTGTCGTAAAAGAGATCAATGGTTTTACGACGATGTGATTTGTTGGCCTGCACAGTGATACAACACAGTGTCAGTATGTGGTTTACTGAAGATGTTTGATCTGGTCTCACACAACCAATAATAACATCAAGTATTTCAAATAAGCCGAAATCGTATCGCGGCTTCTTTAAACAGGGTTACACATATTAAAAAGTATTTTACTGTGCTTTCTTTCTGCTGAAGAAATCGCCTTCCTGTTGCATCTACACATGTGATCAGAAAAGTCTCACCGAATCGATGCGTGTGATTTCAAGTGAGAAATGTCAGTTTCCCGTCCGTATCATCTCCTAGATCAGGTTTAGTATGCATTACGATCTAAATACTCAATCAGTAATACTCGTCTTTCATTTATTGCATTCCATCCAACTTCGCATGCGGAGATATAGATTGCAAATTTAAGCCTCTTGGATGTCTTTAGATATTTTACTTTAACATGCCTCCGAATCTTTGGCCACCAGCCTTCCCATGGTGTGATTTTCCCAACATTTGAAAAACCTCAAATTGAACAAAGCGTAGACTTTGCCATAAGAAAATGAAACTGATCTCAAAATCTTTTACATATTTTAGATTCTTTATATGCCAGCATGATTCCTTCCTCCTAGAAGCCACAAGACGCAAAAAACTGGAGATACCCAAAGTCTTATTTTTGAGAAAATTTCACATTCCATAGAACTTTAATCCGTGAGGAGAATGATCATAACCTGTGTACCATATATTAAGGAGTCCTATTTTTTCAATGATCATTTAACAATGTTTGATTAATTGCTTTATTAATGTTTTGATTAATTTTCTTTCAGAAAATAATGGCTTTATCTTTGGTTTTGATTAATTCCATGCTATTGTGCAACGACAGACTGAATAGAGCTGACATAAAAGATATTACACAACCGTTAGTTACGGTTACTTAATTGTGTTAATTACTTACTTAACTACTTAATTGTTAACTATGGCCAATACACAAAATTTAAACTATTTTGAAATTTACAAAAGCAATAATTATGTAAATCAAGTCTAATTAGTGTGTGCTAAGCCAAACGAAATCTAATGAAATCTTCGTATTTCATAGTTCCATCCGATCACTCAGTTTCAGTTGAATGAAATCATAATTCTTTTTTGAATTTGTCGACGAAGACAGACAGACAGACAGACAGACAGACAGACAAACAGACAGACGAGACGTCAACGTTACAACAACATGAAATTGCAAAACGTGACCGCTAGCCTAGAAACGCTGGGAAGAATTTTACAGTCAACGAGCTCAACCTTGTGACGGATGGTCAAACGCTACCATACTATACCGTTTTCACGTGGGCGGGCACCAATAGGTGTTTTTTCCTACTGTGCGGAAACGCTTCCGTGACAGTCATGGCCCTAAGCTAATAGAGAACAATTGTGAATCTGTGACCCGACACTTCAGTAAGTGTATCGATATATACACGTAGCACCCTGTTCATCCTCTGTTTCAGTTGCCCAGTTAACACGCGCAGTTTAGATATCTGAGGTTCGCACAGTCGCCTGACTTATCCCTATACATGGTGAACGACACACCTTTTAGCAAACAGTCCAATACATTAATCCCATGACTTTTTTATCACAGACAGCAAAAGCCTACTTTCAATGCATCATCTAAAATAGTTCAACACCTGTTTTACCTCCAGGCCCTTATCCCCATTATCACAATTTTCTTTTACAAAATACGCGCACGTGTGCAGATGATTCGTAGAACATTTACAATAACTCAACTCAAATGTCATTGAGCGTCTATCTTACCTTTAGAATGCAAAGAAATACACCTAGTCTTTTATCTTAACCACGAGCAAATAAATTCATGTTTTGTTTCTTTTGTCTTTTGTAGAATACGATCACTTCTTGAATTTCTTTCATGAATATGTATAGATATATATATATATATATTATATATATATATATATATATATATATATATATATTATAGAAGAAACTTGGGTTGACACACACTTCTTCAGGTGTTTTCTACAATAAAAAGTACGAACATGAAAATTACAATGGTTGAATTGTGTGGGAATACGAGCAATGTAGAGTTATAAGTCTGTGAAAATCTGGAAATGTACATGAATGACAGGAGAGAGACTAAAAAATTACAATGGTTGAATTGTATAGGAAAACGAGCAATGTGGAGTTACAAATATCTAAAAATCTGTAACAACCATTGTAATTTTCATGTTCGTACTTTTTATTGTAGAAAACACCTGAAGAAGCTCTAAATTTAGAGCGAAATGTTGTGTTTGAAGTATAATAAATACGTTTGGAACCTAACAACCAGGTGTGGTAGTGTGTGTCAACCCAAGTTTCTTCTATCTTCATCCCACTCCACGCTCCACTGGGGATCACCTATATATATATATATATATTATATATATATATATATTATATTATATATATATATATATATATATATATATATATATATATATATATATATATATCATATATATATATAGTAATATATATATATAATATATATCATGCAAGAAACTCAAGAAAGTGATCGTATTTGACAAAAGATACACACACACACACACACACATACATGTGAAAGGTGCGAACCGTGGACTTTGGTATGCAACCTCCAACTGTGGACATTTTTATTTAAAGGCCTAGGCTATTAATATTGCAATGACATAACCAACGAATGAAGACAATCTTGCTGAATTAGCAGTTTTTTGAAAATACCTTGTTTTACTAATGTGAATCTTTACATAGACAGTTGGACACACCCAATATACACATTTTGTACAAACAACTATACAACTGTGGACACACAGTTGGCTTCAACTGTGGACACACAGTTGGCTTCAACTGTGGACACACAGTTGGCTTCAACTGTGGACACAAACTTGATAAGCTGCTATTCAACTGTGGACACTGCCCAACAACATTTGAATGCAACTGTGAGTGCAAAAATCCTACAGCCATTTTGATGGACAACTCAAATATGGTTTACATCTGACAATACCGGTAGTATGGCATTAGAAATTCAGATACTTTAGAGGTTAAAGCAACAGTGTCGTCACATAGGCATGTGTCAAACCAGAGTCTCTGGTGATGCTTGATCGTACCAAGCGCTATGCAAACTATTTATTCCACAAGCTGTAAATATTTTTAATGCAAATTTTAACAGAGGAATGAAGTATCCCATGTCAATTTTACTTTGTTTTTATGGTTTGTGATGTTGTACTGTTTTACACGTATTTTAGCTTTTTAATTTGTGATTTAAATTGTTTTAGTGTTGTCAAGCAGGCGTTTAAATTTCCCTATTTTAGGGATTTAATAAAGTTTTTATCTTATCTTATCTTATCTTATCTTATCTTATCTTATCTTATCTTATCTTATCTTTAGTATACAATTAGGGGTGTACAAAATGAAGATCGAAGACCCCTGAATTTTCATTATAGGGACAATGCAATGTGGCAATCTTACCCGAAAAGACGAATCAAACTGTTTACTATTTAGTACACCGTTAATATCCTGTTTCAGACATAATACCCCCAAATTACTATAGCAATCCGAGTCAGACTGGATACTCGGCTATGCGACATAACATAACAGTGGCCATTAACATTTTATAAAACACAGTACTCGCAATCAAAATGAAATTCAGCCAATACCGACTAAATATGGCCCTTATATATACTGGAGCTATCACAGGTCTTAGTTTTGTACTTTTTAGTTTGCCACGTATAATGTAGGGAAGCAAGCCACAATCATCGGTTTGGATTCGATTCTCCAAAAGACCAATTATTTTAAGTTTTAATGTTTCACAAGGCCATTTTCAATGACTTTCTCGATGTATAATTTACTTCTTCACTAATTGAATCAATCCCAACGAAATATGGACCGATTATTACGAGAGATATGGCAGGGTCTTCGTGTTGTACATTTGGACCTGAAAAATGTCCAAAAGATTAGGTTATTTTGAAACTACGTCGAAAGTTACATGTAGTCCAAACTTTATTTTCGGTAAGGAATTGACTTCCGCCCACCGTTCTTGACAAAATAAGCCATTAATGGTGAAATAATACCCTTAAATACTGGAAATATCGCAGGTCTTCGTTTTGTACTTTTAGTTTGCTATGTATAATGCTGGAAGGCAGGTCTTTAGGGTCTTGTTTTGTACATTTGCCCATACTATTAGTAGGTTGTCATTAAACTATGTGAAATGTGACTCCACATACCGGCAATTGTACCTTTGACTTTGAGGGGTATAATGTACGAAAGCATCCCACTAGCATCGGTTTTGGATTGTTATTCTCAAATTAACACAATTATTTTTGTTTTATTTGCCCGTTTTTGATACTGTTATGGATATATAACTTACTCGTTCACGATTTGAATAAATCCCATCATAATATGGCACTTTGTTTACATTAGATATGACCTGAAAAATGCCCATAATAAGTACGTATTTTTTCCACCTGCTCTACATTTCAAATGCTGTGTATAATAAGCCTAAAAGGTAATATCTGAAATGTATCAAATTCTTTTTGGCAGGACTTTGTAATCACATGTGTAAAGTTTATTTTCCTGTAAATATTTTGCAATCTTTCAGAAGCTGTACCTAGCAGTAAATATAACGTTACCAGGCATGCATACTCTGTTAGTTTTCGCAAGTGTTGTCTTTTAGATCGCCAAAGCAATTATTTTAATCACCATTGGTGTGTTTTTAACATTTAAAATGAACTAGGACTCACATGCTTCTTCGACATCACGTTGAGTTAAGAGTTGTCTTGTTTAAAGTAAACTATGTGCACCATGGTCATTTTGAATCAATTTACATGTGATGTCTATGAGGCCCCAGTCGGTGGTTTTAAACTTCTGGCATAGGATTTGGTTTATGAATCTTAACCTCAATTTTTAAAATATTTAAAGTTTTATGGGGGTTAATGTTGGTGTTGTTTTTCAGGAAGGGTTGTTTTGGATAGAGCAATGGATATGCATTTACTTATTCATTATGAAAACCAAATAAAATATTGCCGTTTTGTACAGGAAATATGATTGATTATTTGCTTTGTACATGTGGATACATAATGTGGTGGGTTGCTATACAACTGTGGACACTCAGCATGGTGGATTGCTATATAAGTGTGGACACACATTGTTGGAAGCCTGCTATACAACTGTGGACACACAGCTTGGTGGGTGCTATATTAACTGTGGACTTATAATGTTGGTGGGTTGCTATACAACTGTGGACACACACTGTGGTTGGTTGCTATACAACTGTGGACACACAACTTGGTGGGTTGCTATATTAAGTGTGGACACACAATGTTGGTGGGTTGCTATACAACTGTGGACACACACTGTGGTGGGTTGCTATACAACTGTGGACACACAACTTGGTGGGTTGCTATATTAACTGTGGACACACAATGTTGGTGGCCTGCTATAAAACTGTGGACACCCCCTGTGGTGGTTTGCTATATTACCATTGGACACACACTGTGGTGGGTTGCTATACAACTGTGGACACACACGATGTTGGTGGGCTGCCTAACAACTGTGGACACACTGTGGTGGGTTGCTATACAACTGTGGACACGCAACTTGGTTAGTTGCTATACAACTGTGGACAAACAATGTTGGTGGCCTGCTATACAACTGTGGACGCACCCTGTGGTGGGTTGCTATATTAACATTGGACATACAATGTGGTGGGTTGCCATACAACTGTGGACACACACAATATTGGTGGCCTACTATACAACTGTGGACACACACTGTGGTGGGTTTCTATACAACTGTGGACACACACGATGTTGGTGGGCTGCCTAACAACTGTGGACACACTGTGGTGGGTTGCTATACAACTGTGGACACGCAACTTGGTGGCTTGCTATATTAACTGTGGACACAGTGTTGGGGGTCTGCTGTACAACTGTGGACACACAACTTGATGCTTCGCTAGTTAACAGTGGACACAATTTATATTTCTTTGAACCTGTTCAGCACTGGTTAATATACTGCTGCATGATGACAATTTGACCCCTGATATTTCAAAATGCTGATGCCAAGGCCTACTGCCTTTATTGCCATACCAGCCAAATGGAATAGAGAGAAGAGAATTTATTTTGATCCTCTGAATGGCTAGATATTAGACAAGCTCCTGTTTTTAATTGACAATGTGAACAGACAGGGGGGTGGACAGAAATTACTCATTGATCTGTCAGTAACATATGGCCAATATGGTGCAAATAGTGTGCTTTTGGCTGGCAATGTAAAAAAAAACTTTGATGTGAGAGGTAGACCAGAACTGCAACCAAAGTAGCTCTGTAAACGCATGTATGCTGTATTTGCGTAATTTTGGGACATTCTTCTATGTTTTACACAAATATATAAACATTATGGGAAAACTTAATTTCAGATGCCAGATGTTGTGTAACCTACCATTTTGAAAATTCCAGGGTAACATGATCAATATTTGCATGTTTGGGGCAATTATTTAATTGCAATTCTAAAAGTAGTTACTGATAATTTAAGATGCCAGATGTTATAAAACATTTCCCCGACCTACCTAACCTTATACTTGATGAATTAAAATGCAAAAAAAAACTCTCCACATTTTGACAATTTTATATCACTCTACTTGGATGGCAAATGATGGCTTTTTGGTGATATTCTATGGAAATTAACAAATGTGTAAAAAAAAAATAAAGATTTCGATAAAGTGTTTTTTTTAGGGTTGTACCTAGGTAAATGGCATATTGATGCAGTCATACTAGGGGACAGCCAAAGTTTTACCAGGGTTCCCAAATCATTTACCAATGTACCCCATCCTTAGCAAAAACACATATGTTTTGGTCACAATTTTGTATAGTTATTGTAGTGATGACAAAAGAGTTGCACATTGTTAGGTCAATTATTTTATGGCGATTCCAAAAATATATGGTTACAG
Organism: Ptychodera flava; assembly: GCF_041260155.1. Classification (NCBI taxonomy): domain Eukaryota; kingdom Metazoa; phylum Hemichordata; class Enteropneusta; family Ptychoderidae; genus Ptychodera; species Ptychodera flava. The sequence continues at coordinate 14,398,195 of NC_091941.1, forward strand.
AGGGCAATCTTTGATATTTTAAGAAGTCAGCAGTCATTGTCACATGTCCACCCCTACCCCCAGTTAAGGCTGCCTCCAACTGAGGACAGGCAACAGCTTAGTCTGTCATAATGGCAGTACTGCCTGAATTATAAGTCCAGTGATTTATGAAGTCAGAAATTAAAGTTGAGGATAACTGATAATTAATCTAAAGCTCTACTTTTTTGATGAAATGAGAAAATTAGAATTTCCAAATTGTCTGTTGACCAGTACATCCCAGAAGGATCCCAGAAGGATCAATAAATGTGATGATGTGATGAGATACAGTTATTTGCACATAAAATGTTGAGTTAAAGAAATGCATATGATATTGTAACACACCTCATCCGCAGTCTGTGTTCTCATTCATCAATTGATAGTCACGTGGTATGCATTCTTTTTGCGCTGATCCATGTAAACGTCGTCATCAGGCATCAGTTGTCGGAACTGTTGCCCACAGGGCATCAGTTCCAAAAAATGATGCCGGAGCGCTTCAAAAATGACATATTGGGCATGCCCGAACTGGAAAGTAAACAACATGCCGTCCCCGACGAGTGAAATGAAAGTGGAGATATTTCTCGGTCCTGCTTTCTTATGCATGACTGCGAATGAGGTGTGTTACAAAAAACATTTTGACTGGCCTTTCGGGCAACAGCATACATCTGTTACACCTCAGGACTGTGAGTCACCCAAAAAACGGACTGTTTCCCTTGGCCTTCGGCCTCGGGAAACAGTCTGTGTTGGGGGTGACTCACAGTCCCTCGCGTTACAGACGTATGCTGTTGCCCTCATGGCCAGTCAATATGTGTATACTGCATGATAAATACTACAAACTAAAGCTCAGAATTGGTATTTCTGTGTATTTTATTCCAAATTTAAACTTGATACAATGACCAAACTAAGTAAATATCTCATTATACCTTCTTGAACAACATTTTACCATGTGGAACAGTAAGCATCTGTATGATCACCAAAATTAATGACAAGAGTTAATCAACCTGACATCAGATATCAGATATCTTGTAATAGCTTCACAGGATATCAGTTGCTCGTGTGTGGCCAATAATATGGCCATGATGTTTTACTGAACATGTCTATAAACTAAAAATAACAAGTCATCGTTGATGACACAGTCCCCGCTTGTCTATTTTCTTAAAATCTTTGGCGTCTAGGCAGCTGTAGAATGACATTGATGCAACTTGAGTCAGGCTTGTGACTTGCAAAACTAAAGTTATAGGAGCAACATTCAATAAATGACCAATTACTTTTTGTGCACATGTAGGTCGTAGTGATTTGTCTTTGTGCCAAGTTTGAACAAAATCAGTACATGGATGTTTGAGTTATGGTCCAAAGTCACGAAAATTCGCAAAAAAAATGGCCGCCTCACGACCATATTCGGTCGTATCACGATATAAATTGGCGTGCACATGTGGGTCATCGGGCTGTGCCTTTGTGCCAAGTTTGAACGGAATCAGTTAATGGATCTTTGAGTTATGGCTCAAAGTAACGAAAATTCGCAAACAAAATGGCCGCCTCGCGACCATATTCGGTCGTATCGTGAAATAAATTTATGTGCCTATGTGGGTCATAGGGCTTTGCCTTTGCGCCAAGTTTGAACAAAATCAGTACATGGATGTTTGAGTTATGGTCCAAAGTCACGAAAATTCGCAAAAAAAAATGGCCGCCTCGCGACCATATTCGGTCGTATCGCGATATAAATTGGTGTGCACATGAAGGTCATCAGGCTTTGCCTTTGTGCCAAGTTGAACAGAATCAGTTAATGGATGTTTGAGTTATGGTCCAAAGTCACGAAAATTGGCAATAAAAATGGCCGCCTCACGACCATATTCGGTCGTATCACAATATAAATTGGCGTGCACATGTGGGTCATCGGGCTGTGCCTTTGTGCCAAGTTTGAACGGAATCAGTTAATGGATCTTTGAGTTATGGCTCAAAGTAACGAAAATTCGCAAACAAAATGGCCGCCTCGCGACCATATTCGGTTGTATCGTGAAATAAATTTATGTGCCTATGTGGGTCATAGGGCTTTGCCTTTGTGCAAAGTTTGAACAAATCAGTACATGGATGTTTGAGTTATGGTCCAAAGTCACGAAAATTCGCAAAAAAAATGGCCGCCTCGCGACCATATTCGGTCGTATCGCGATATAAATTGGTGTGCACATGAGGTCATCAGGCTTTGCCTTTGTGCCAAGTTTGAACAGAATCAGTTAATGGATCTTTGAGTTATGGCTCAAAGTAACGAAAATTCGCAAAAAAAATGGCCGCCTCGCGACCATATTCGGTCGTATCGCGAAATAAATCGACGTGCATCTGTATGCCATAGTGCATTACCTATGTGCCAAGTTTGAACGAAATCGGTTCAGTAGTGTTTGAGAAACGGCTCCGGACGGACGGACGGACGCACGGACGGACGAACGGGACCCATTCTATAAGTCCCCGCCGGACTGCGTCCGCGGGGACTAAAAAATATCATTTGATAATATCAAGAGACTTCCTTGCAGCACTTGTGTACTGAAATCGATTGACAATATATCACAAAATCTTCAGCAATGAGTACAAATCAAATCAAAACGCATGTAGATCACCTTAGCACATTGACACATGAACGACCCAGTCACTGTATTTATCTATATATTTTTAGTGTTTTCTCCATGTATCAGCTACGGTTTATCAATTGCCTCCCAAATAGCAGAATGAAATGTTCAGTCTTTCCGTTCTAAACAAACTATGACAAGGTTGTATTTATAACTAACTACTGATCATTTCATCAGCTGTAACAGTATAGGGCAAGAAACCAATGATGACACCAGAGAAAAACAGCCCACAAATTAAAGCTGCAAGCAGCATTGTCGGTGCCCAAGCCCTATTGGTTAGCCCAGAATTACATATGCAGATGAATAATGAGGCGGTCATGTTGCATAGTAATCTTGAATAATCAGTATCCATACTGTACCATAATGAATGAGGTCTGGTCGTGTGACATATTGACAATTGATTTCTATCTCATAGTACTGACTGTGTTCAAATGTTTAACAATGGCACTTAATATGCAAAAGAAGTACATGACCTTACATCACCTGCATACTGGTTTTCGTTTACATCAGATATGGCATCCACACACCTGTTCCATGATACAAATCACCATGCCAACACTAAAATTTTACAAATACTGGTCTATAATCTCAAATAAGTTGCTTAAAACTTCATTTTAACAAAAACACTTTCATGAAAACACCTTAATATCAGCAGAACAATTCCATAAAATCTGCAAATTATGCCAATAAAATTCAAGTGAAATGTTCAATAAAACTCCTTTTAAAAGATCATCTGTATGCATTTGATTGGAACTGAATAATTTTTAAACTTGAGATAAAACAGCTGTTAAAATATGAACATTAAGAACCTTAGCGCACTGGCTGCTAGATGTCATTGAAATCTTAAAATTGAATTTATAGTAGAAACCTGGCAATTGAAATCAATCTTAGAGCCGAGGTATATACATTAAAGTTCATTGGAATTGAAATCCTCAAAAAATACAAATATGCAAATTTTACCATAATTTCACTAAAACTGACTCACATCTTCCCTAGGGACCTGCATACCAAATTTCAAACTAATCAAACCAGCAGTTTCTTCAAAAGAGACTTCTGGCAATTGAAATCAATCTTAGAGCTGAGGTATAGACATTAAAGTTCATTGGAATTGAAATCCTCAAAAATACAAATATGCAAATTTTACCATAATTTCACTAAAACTGACTCACATCTTCCCTAGGGACCTGCATACCAAAATTCAACTAATCGGACCAGCAGTTTCTTCAAAAGAAACTTTTGACCAAACAAAGCAAAAATTGTCACAAAAATACAAATGTGAAAATTTCACCGCAGTGTGAACAACCCCGACTTGGGTCATCCTATGTACTTGTACATCAAATTTCAAGGAAATGTGACCTGCGGTTTTAGAGACGACAACGCATGTTTGACCACTGACAGAACCCATTGATTGTTTGTCACTGTCTGCCATTCGGTGGTGAAGTGACAAGACGCCCCCCAGGCGGGGGAGGGCTACTGGGGAGTCAGAGCGCTGCCCTTTTGAGCCGGAACCGAAGACCCCGAAGGAGGAGACTGTTTCTTGTTTTTTTTTTCGGTCGTCTTTATTATAGGGCTGGGAGCGTGATTTAAAGGATTTATTAGACACTTTGCCCTTGTATTTGGACTTGTTGGAAACCTGTTTAGGGTGCCGAGTGCCAGAGTTGTCCAACTTACAAGAGTCTCGATCGAAGAGCCATGCACATGGCCGGCGACTGAATAGAACCGGGACCACTTGCTACAAAATCAAACTCTATAAAAAATCGCCAAAACACCAGAAAAGCGTATAAAAACGCACTAGAATGGTAATAAAGGAACCCAAAAGGAAAATATGACTTAGCTGACTTTCCTGAACGGAGCAAACAGCTGTGGCGACGGTCGCAGTACGGAGCAGCAAAAATCACCGTGTGATTTTCAGCGTGCAGAAAAAGTAACTGGCGAGTTAGGGAGTACTGTGACGTAATCACAGTAGGATTAAGGGGAGTAAGCTCTAATTTTCTGCAGGAAGGAGCTCGTGAAGAGAATAATCCATATAGTCACTGGGTGAGTATTCTGATTGAACAGAAAAACGTGGCAGTAGAAAGAGGCTGAACAACACAGGATGAAAACCATAGCTCTGGAAACTGACAGCTACATGTTAACTCGTCAAGTGCTGAATATAGAACTGACGGGTGGACTAACACATGGGGTTAAACATAGACTAATTCATTTGCATATTCAGCGGAGAAAATGAGATGTTATATAGCTGGCTTTTCATGGTTATGGAGGGTACAGTAATATATCACAGAAAGTCGGTGTTTACTTATGAGCATAACAGGAACAGCAGTTTCACTTTGTTAAATATGTATTCCTGACATAATCCCTAACGTTTCTCCATGTCCTGTGAGCCAAACAGGGTTCACTTTGAATGCACTTCTCTATGTTATGCTTTCCAGGTAATTTCTTCAATAGAATGAATTCTTCTAAGTATTCTGAAGTTGCAACAGCTGCTTTCTCAATGCTTGACCATGGCTTCCTCTTTATTTGGATCGACCACTGCGTTTCTCTGCAATAAACAAATATGTGTTACATGTCATTTTTTGAATTGTCATTTATGCCTTAAGATGAATTAAGATACAATACCTACCTGGTGACTTTTAGGAACTTCCTACTAAATGCCTCCAATTTGCAAGTTAAATTGAGAATCATACCCATTCACCTTTCAGCCCTATGACCAATCTGATTAAAATCAGCTGTAGTGATGTGCTTGGTATTTTGTCCTTATCTGTTGTGGTCTTTAACGTACATGTGTCCTCGCCTCACTACATCTGAACCTGCGTTTTTTTTTAAAGTAAACTACTCAACCAATCACAATGTGACTTGATCACCGCTTTAGGCTTTCCTCTATTGAGACTAACATAACAGACACTCTGATTGGATAGTCGTAGCGAGAGATGTAAATGATATCTGCTACGGCGCAGGTTCAGAAGTAGTGTGGCGAGGACGAGCGCTGGTAAGTAAACGACCACAACGGATGAGGGCGAAAATACCTAGCACATCACAACAACTGATTTTAATCAGATTGCCCTATGACCCTTATGGCACGCCCTCAACTGTATAACCACAGACAGTGGAGTAAGAGGCACATGTAACTGCGGCAAACATCAAAGGACCGCTTCATTTATCTTGTGCAATCTGGGTTATAAACAAATATCAACATAAACGATTAGAATAGTACTACATGATGACGTCACATCGCCGCCATATTTGAGACCTGTTCGCGTAGTTGTGTGCTACAGTTCTCTCGGGAATGCGCAAATTTGCTTCCAAGAACAGGTGTCATTTTTTTCAATAAAGATATTTGGTTAGTTATAGCTTCAATATTCAAGGGTAAATTGGTAAATTATTTTATGCTTACAATTGTATTGTTTCTTTGGAATTGTCGCTTCTTTGTGTACATCATTGTTTAGCTGTGCACCTTTGACAGAATGAATGTATGTGATCACGATGACCAGATGTGTCAAATTTGTACCAATCTTCTCCTATGGTAAAACACCAATGTAGCACTGGATACAACCAAATCATCTTTTATTGATTAGGAATTGCCTAGCGTGTGTGATTTGAAATAGGAGAGGAGAATATAGGATATTTTTTCAAGGGAAAGGTAAGTTTCTTGTACGATATTTTTAGTCATCGTCAGCACCATATCGTCATTTATTGATACCTGAAAATGTACCTGAGCAGCTTTGTACTGATTGTCTCCCTGAAGTTGAATATCAATCAAGCTATAACCACAAGCAAATAGTCATTTTATTATTTTGGAATGGGACAATTGAGATGATTTTCCTGCCATTGATATATCTGAAATGATTTTTTGTTTGAAAATTTTGTTGTGTTTACAATCTTTTCAATCAACGACGCCATATTGTCATTTATTGTTACCAGACCAAGTAAGTAAAAGCAAGATAAGTTTGTACAGAATGCCCTCCATGAGTTGAAAAAAATATTAAGTGAGCTGCAGCCACAACCAGCTGTGAGTGATTTTGAATGCCGGCAGAAAAAAACTGATTGTTTTTTATTGTTTTACGCAGCCCTCCACACAGGGACCATGTGTTACGATCTTTCAATGCCTTCAAGCTTTGACTACATGTTTCTCCAGTAGGTTGACTGAAAGACAAACTTTGTATGATTTTCCCCCTTTGCACATGGATTTTCTCTCCTTTGCTCCACTCATCGACAGCTTCAATATCACTATCTGCTAATGCTATGTGAGAAAACAAATTGTAAACAATCCTGCACACAATCTCGCACGTTATCGTAACAGAGATGGCAAAACGTGAGCATATATTTGCATTATCTCGAGGCTCCTCATATAGAAAGTGTGAGATAGCACGTGAATTGAAGGCGCGAGTCATCCGCCACTGAATTTAAGCTTGTTAGTGTATTAGAGACATGTTATCCGAACAGGATAAACATACTAAATCCAGATTATAACCCGGTTTAACACAAAGAAAAGGCCAAATTACCGCCAGTTACATGTCTCTCTCACTCCACTGTCTATCTTGGGCAACAACAACAACATCCACCACAGAGTGGACAGACATTGTAAGTGACTAAACAGATGTTGAAACAGAAACCCCCTGCCACTTAACGTGGTCTCACAAGGTGTAGAAGGTTAACAAATGTGACAAATGTATGATGTAAACGTTACCTACCATGGTAGGACGAAAAGTCTGTGTGAGAAAGAAGACTGAAGCCCTCCCTGACCTTGGAGTGGATTCACAAGGTAGGAAGTTTAGTCAGAAAACGCCAACAACAACCTAAAAAATAGTGTCAATGACACTGTGCTTCCATTTGAAAGACAGTAACCTGCTTTCTAACATAGGAAATATGCAGCACAGCATCTTCTATTGCATTATAACTTGACACTGCTCAATGCTTTACAGTACAATCAGATGTCTATCAGATCTATACCAGTAGCTGGTTTCATCAAATTGGTGAAGTAGTTTTTCAGTTATGTCACTAATTACAAAACTTAATCAAATATCCAAATGAGCAGTTAGTTAATCTTACACTGCAGAATGCTTCACAGTACAGTCAGATGTCTATCAGGTCTGTACCAGTGGCAGGTTTCATCAAATTTGGTGGAGTAGTTTCTAAGTTACATGGCTAATTACAAAAGTTCATTAAATATGCAAATTAGCACTTTAGCAGATTATTGACATGACACTTATAACATCATCATAATGATATGAGATTGACATCAGCATGAACTTTCATGAACTTCTGTGCAGTAGTTCTTGATAATGTCAACACTGTCATTTATGTCTCTATGGGAAATGTTCTTTGAAAAAATTAAATCTTTGATAATTTCATTAATATACAAGCCACACCCACCCAAACCTTCTCAGTTCTTGCCATTTGTGATCTGAACCTGTGTACCAAATTTGGTTGAAATCTGTTCAGTCGTTCTTGAGATATCGTGTATAAAGACAGACAGACAGAGAGACAGACACATACACAGAGATTGCTAAAACATGAGCCCACGTGCAGACTTTGATACTCAGGCTATCAGCGTTATCTCACACTTCCTTTCACTAAAAAAATATGTTCAAGGCCGGTGTGCTCACATCGGTTTAAATTCAGTTGATTCAAGAGAAATTCGACAAGATGAACAAGAATATTACAAAAGCAAATTCCTTAGGACTGTTACTGAAAAGCTAGATAGGTCAGTGTTGTTATTTTGACAAAGTCAGTTCCAATTTTCTGAACTTTTAATTCTGCATTGATCCTTCCACTTGGCCCCATACTGAGATTTTCGATTAATGCTATCAGTACTATCATTCAGATATAAACAAATAGTGAAATGCCTTTCACTGTGGGGGGTGATTATGACATCTGGAATTATGCTAGATCCAAGTGTCCATCAGTTCTTGTGTGTCTTACATGGAAAAGCTCGAAAGATTGGTCCGTGATGAAAAAATTAACCCAGCTTTGTTTTCTGGGTCAAATTTTACTTCAGATTGACACCAAATATGACAAATTATGTTACAGCCTTCAACACTGCCCTACAACAAATCCTAGGTTTGTATAGGTCATTTAAGGTCAAAGATTAATAAAATTACCTAAAATATACAAATTTAGAGGTTTCCCCAACACTTTCAGAAGAAGATTTATCTAATAGTATCCAACAGGGCTTCTATACCAAATTACAAAGCTATCAGACAAATAATTTTTGAGAACAATTTATCTTGACTAAATAAGAAAAAATTTCCCGAAAATGGCAATTTTACGATTTTTGTCATAATTTCAACAAATAAAACAGCTAAAAGCCTTGCAAACATCCAAAGAAAAATCTTGACAGCAATAGGGAAAGTGGTTTAAGAAAAGACAAATTTTTAATAAAAATGAGGAAAATAACAAAAAATGGGGAAAAAATTACCCCAAAAATATGAATACGCAAGTTTCACTATGATTTGAACAAATTGGACTTGGGTCACTCTTATGAGTATGCATATCAAAATTCAAAGCACTTGGACTAGCAGTTTCAGAGATATTAATTTTTTGACCAAAAATGTGAAAAATTGCCCCAAAAATACATGCATGCAAATTTCTTCATGATTTGAACAAACCTGATAGAGGTCATCTCCAGGAACCTCTATATCAAATTTCTTAACAATAGGACAAGCGGTTTGAGAGAAATTGATTTTTGACCAAAAATAAAGAAAAATAACAAAAATTCATACAAAATAGAAAATTTCACGTATGAGCCCAAAATTGCAAAAATCACAAAAGGTCTGACTAAGGGCTAAACATGCCAATTATCAAGGAATTCAACCAGTAATTGTAAAGTTTTTCAGTTGCATCCATTTTCACAAAAAATCTACCTCATTTGCATATTTTTGGTGATGACGTCTTCATTTGAACAAAATCCCATCTACAGGCCAGTACACATCTACACACCAAGTGGCAAGGTAATAGTAGCAGTGGTTCCCAAGATTTGGCATTGAACGGACGTACATACATACATACATACATACATACATACATACATACATACATACATACAGACAACATACAGACGCCATGACCGATCAACCCCTATAGCTTCCATGGTATATATACATATACCAAATGGAAGCTAAAAAGTTGAATCGAGATGGGAGTGACGAGAAAACACTACAGAAAACACCCAGCACCACTCCCCAACAGGATGAACAGTGGGGAATACTGGGTAACTGACACACTGGAAAAAAAACCAGAAATTCCCCCTGTATTTTACTTTCTATTAATAGTAGTAACCTCTTTTTCATCAACATAAGCCAGACCTCTATACCTCCTTTTATCGCTGAATATTCAAATTTTGTCCAGGTGTTAACTGCCAACAATACCGCATACATGTCAGTCCGAACTTTAGCGCAAACGTAGTCTGCCAAAATTCAGCCTCCTGCACCGAAAACTGTACACCCAGAGAGCCCGTAAAACAAAAAGTCTCTCATAAATACAGCAACCTCTAAATCACAAGTGAGGGAAAGGTGAGAGGGAGGTGTTGATGAAAAAGAGGTAAGTATTATTAATAGAAAACTAAAATACAGGGGGAATTTACTGTTTCTATGTCATAATAATATACCTCTTTTTCCTCAACATAAGCCAACAGAGTCCCAAGGTAAACCAAGGAGGCGGGACTTGGAAATAGGAAATAAGTGAAAAAGGTTCTTACTTGTTCTGAGCCACTCTAAGAGCAACACAAACAGAACCCGAGGAGAACATACCCTCTGACTCAGATGTCATATCCCTGAGATATAAGTAAAAGTATTCTGAGACTTTCATTGAACTGCAGCCGGCACCTAAGAAATAGAGGCATCTGCGAATAAGGACCAAGAAGATGCTACAGCCCGCACCTCATGAGAATTCACCCTGGCCTAGACTAAAGACTCCTGTGATGGGTCTGAGTAGGCAAACTTAATTGTCTCAACAATCCATCTAGATATAGTGGCGGGAGTCAAAGACATACCAGGTGACTTCCTGAGAGGAAAAAAAGAGTCGCGTCTGACTCCCCCTCCTCGCCTTGGTCATTTCTAAATAATACTTGAGAGCTCTGACAGGACATAACAATCTATCTGGAGAACTCTCGCCCACCAGCTTGGTCAACTAGGAATAACCATGGCGAAGGTGGTGACTGGCCACCGAATTAACGACCAGAAAGGAGGGTTTCGTCAACAAAATAACATTATCTGCTGACCACTGACAACGCGATGGCGCTATAATTGTTTTTATAGGCAAAGCATATAATTCAGTCTGCCAAAGGCGGTCGTAGAGTCAACAAAAATACAGCTTAGAAGGTAGCAGACGTCAACTCAGCTGACTGTAAAGGTACGTAAAGGACTTGCACTAAAAATGCAACACCAGCGAACGACTCCACTGAGGTGTCAAAGATAAGAAGCTGGTCTTGCCAAAGCAAGGTTGTCAAAATAGAAATAGACTGATTCTCTTAACAAATGAAAAGATGTTACCTATAGTTGACTACAAGCCTTAAAAGTGGTAACAGACGCTTTCTTCTCTCTGACCAAGAAGAGAAAAAGTCTGCTAATCCAGGAGGCCTTGGTTTGAGAAAATTAACCGCCCTTGCCTCACACCGATGACAGAAGGTGCAATAATTGGCGTCAAATGACACTGTGGAAGACGCCAGTCTGTGCTCTGAAATGTGAGAGTCTACTGTAGGAAAATCTCTTGCTGCAGACTCTGTCTGATAATCCCAAAGCATGAAGGAGGATATGATGAGGATATGGAGGAGGACATAGCTTGCCTGGAAGACAGAATACTGGGATAGCTAATGGCTGTGCACTAGTAACTGTAGTAACTAGGAAAAACATAGCCAATTTGGTCACATGAGAGCTATCAGGATCACCTCCCGAACATCCAACTCCACCCTTGTGCAAGAAGTGGTAGAAGGACAGAAAGGATACTCGCACATCCCTGTCCAAAAGACCAAAAGGGTGTCTCAGAACTTGCTGTTCTGTTCTAGATCCACATGAACCAGAAATACCAGTTTCCCGATGCAAAATGGGTCTAAGTGGGCCTGACTGCTTAGCCACAGCCTGGGAGAAATCCCCCCTGAGAGCTCCCTTGACAGACTCCACACACTGTGCCAGGCAATGTACCCACCCTCCACCCCCAGTTAACACTGACTGAGGTCTGGAGAGTGGTAGCTTGAGCTCCCTGTAAAAAGGGAAAAGCCAACAGATGACAAAAAAACTGTCTGCAAACCCGAATTTATGAGAAAAACAGGATGCTAGGACAGACAAACACCCTACAATAACAAAGTAGATGCACTACGTGTAGCTAGTGATACTACTCCATTGTAGCGTGACCGTTAACTTGACTGCAATCTGCACCAGGCCAACTAATGACAAGATCAATGGTCTTGGCCAAATAGCCCCCCCCCCCCCGACCTTTTTAGCAGCTCTTGAATTATTATTATTAAAACAATAATAATCGACTATTCACAAGAGTGGTTAGTGCAAATAGCACTCCACATTGCTGCTAAAAGGACGAGTAGGATTGATTTGCACACCCATGCAATAAATAAATAGTTGGTGCAGTCTCCCAAAAATAAACAGTATAATTGATAAAACCCTGGAAAAACGCACAGGTCTGCTAAGTAGCGAAGCCACTTCTATGCTGGCTGTGATAAAGGCAGTACTGTCTGCTCAAAACAAGTTCTCAGCTCCATTGTAATGGCAACGGAGAACAAACAAGAGTATTGCTGAAATGGCACCTAGGTAAATCGGCACCTGGGTATCCCTGCCATATGCAGATGTACCCTACAGCAGACCGGAGGTCAAGCAAGAGGTTGTGTTTGGAAAACCCGGGCTTGACACTCAGCCAATAATCCACTGGTCCAAGGACCAGTAGTGTTTTGTTTTCACTGGTCCTCAATAAAATTTGGTGGTCCTGACCATGTACAGTGCACAAAAGAACAGAGAAAAAGTTAAAGCTCCATCAACTGTAACTTTCAACTATTTGTTATTTATTTTTCGCAAGCCAAAAAACATGAGGAAAGGCTCAGTATTTATCTTATCAATACACATTATAAACTTTACTGTCGTATTTGTTATTGTTGAAAATTATTAAATTCAAAGCCATTCATAATGACCATTATCATAAAATCTTGTTCAAATTAATGCTACTTGTTACATGGATGTGTCACCTTATCTGGTTATAGCCCCGCTGTACGCTATTGTATAGTGCCAAAGTAGCCATAGTTCGGAACTGTAACGTGAACCTTTGAAAAAATACTATTTATCCGTTGGACTAACCATAGACAGTAAACAAGTCATCGTTGATGACACAGTCCCCGCTTGTCTAATTTATTATAATCTTTGGCGTCTAGGCAGCTGTAGAATGACATTGATGCAACTTGAGTCAGGCTTGTGACTTGCAAACGAAAGTTATAGGAGCAGCATTCAATAAATGACCAATTAATTACTTTTTGTGCACATGCAGGTCGTAGTGATTTGCCTTTGTGCCAAGTTTGAACAAAATCAGTTCACAGCTGTTACAGTTATGGTACAAAGACATGTAAAATTGCCAAAAACATGACTGCCTTGCAGCCATTATATTGGATCGTATTGCGATATAAATTGGCGTGCACATGTAGGTCATAGTGCTTTGCCTTTGTGCCAAGTTAAATCAGTTCATGGCTGTTTGAGCTATGGCTCTAAGTCACGAAAATTTGCAACAAAATGGCCGCCTCGCTACCATATTCGGTCATATCGTGAAATAGATTCATGTGCATATGTGGGTCATAGGGCTTTGCCTTTGTGCCAACTTTGAACAAAATCAGTACATGGATGTTTGAGTTATGGTCCAAAGTCACGAAAATTCGCAAAAAAATGGCCGCCTCACGACCTTATTCGGTCATATCGTGAAATAGATTCATGTGCATATGTGGGTCATAGGGCTTTGCCTTTGTGCCAACTTTGAACATAATCAGTACATGGATGTTTGAGTTATGGTCCAAAGTCACAAAAATTCGCAAACAAAATGGCCGCCACACGACCATATTCGGTCGTATCGTGAAATGAATTTATGTGCACATGTGGGTCATAGGGCTTTGCCTTTGTGCCAACTTTGAACAAAATCAGTACATGGATGTTTGAGTTATGGTCCAAAGTCACGAAAATTCGCAAACAAAATGGCCGCCTCACGACCATATTCGGTCGTATCGTGAAATAAATTTATGTGCACATGTGGGTCATAGGGCTTTGCCTTTGTGCCAAGTTTGAATGGAATCAGTGCATGGATGTTTGAGTTATGGTCCAAAGTCACGAAAATTCGCAAACAAAATGGCCGCCTCGCGACCATATTCGGTCGTATCGTGAAATAAATTTATGTGCACATGTGGGTCATAGGCTTTGCCTTTGTGCCAAGTTTGAATGGAATCAGTGCATGGATGTTTGAGTTATGGCTCAAAGTAACGAAATACGCAAAAAAATGGCCGCCTCGCGACCATATTCGGTCGTATCGCGAAATAAATCGATGTGCATCTGTATGCCATAGTGCATTACCTATGTGCCAAGTTTGAACGAAATCGGTTCAGTAGTGTCTGAGAAACGGCTCCGGACGGACGGACGGACGGACGGACGGACGGGACCCATTCTATAAGTCCCCGCCGGACTGCGTCCGCGGGACTAAAAAGTCTATGGACTACCTCCGAAGAGTTTTTACTGGTCCGAGCTAGAATTTACAGGCCTCAGGCCTGCGGACCAGCGTGAGTGTCAAGCCCTGAAAACAAGCTCTTCTACCCTTAGAACGACAAGTCTTACTAACTCAGAAAGTAGACTTGGTTAGACAACCCAAGAGAAAATTCTTATAACAATAGTCTGAAAAGAATTTTCCACAAGTCCAGTCCTAATAATTAGAAACTAGACCAAAGGGCACCAGTATTGTGGCCTAACAAGCTGGTCAAACTTGTGGCCCATATATATTTAAATGTATAGCAAATGAATAACATCCACTAACATAATATCCAGTTTGCGAAGCAGCAAACCTGAGGATATTAAAAAATGGAGTGATATATCAATAAAACTAATAAAAGTTTTATAGTTTTCCCTCTTGTGATCAAAATTACACATGAAGAGTAATAAATAGATTGTACTAACCAGTGACAAATTTGACCTGGATAGATTTACAGTAATTTCACAAATTCCCAGTCCCACAGACGAGCAAATTTGTGAAAGTTAAACTAAGGTAAGTCTATAATACAGGGTTCTCCCATAGAACAATTATAGAGTCATGACTAATTTCCATAACAATGTACATTATTGTTATGATAATGAATTTTGGCTGTTTGCCAAAAATAAAAGGATGGAAATCACTACTCTATAATACTCTGAGGCGACCACTGTAAATAGCTGGAAGACTATGACCTGTATAAGATGCATAGCAATTAAAAATCCCTTCCATCAGCCAGTGCCAAGGCACCAGGAAACTTGTAGAAGCTAGAGTAAGGGCAAAGAAAACAATAAAACTCTGCAAAGCTTATTGTCTTGCCCAAGAGGTTGGAAATAACAGTGGAAGGACTATACACTTATACTGTAGAAGTGATTCAAACCCTCAAAAATTGATTCGCCAACTTGCCCCTCTGACTAAGGTGGTACAACACCAAAGACTGGGGGAGAAGGGGCAGGAATAAATATTGCATCGGAGAGGAAAATCCCCTACCGAACAGAACCTCATGTACGGCGCAGACAGGTTACTTCAGCTTATAAAAACTGAACACCTGCTGCCATTTCCCAAAAAGAAGGCAACCCACAATTTTTGTTGAACAAGCAACGCAAAGTCCAATAGCCCCAAGGGCGGGAGGGAAATAAGGGAATACATGTAGGTTGGAAGAACGAATCGAACGGACTTGGCACTGCATAATGACCAACAGCAAGTCCGTGTATGCCCTTGAGTCTAAAGACACCAAGGAATAATTGTGTCAACACAATGCAAGAGGAAACCTTTATACCAAAGATTATGTCTGTGATGGATCTGAACATAGCATAAATAGCACGAATGAATGGTAGGTGACTGCAAGGAGACAGCCTAGCTCTCGGATTTGAGTCCACGAAAACTGAAGGAGCGGAAACCGCACTGCCTGCTGCCTGTAGTGGAGACGTACGTACCCCCAAAACAGGATCCCTTGTCGGCGAGTAACCGGTCGATTTGAACAGGCCCACATGAAAAATATTACTGCTGGGAAGACCCCAATTCTGTCGTCAAACCGACTAAAATCCCAAATACCCCAGGAACGTATGGGGAAAAACTATTGACAAGGGAGGCATGCGACTGGAAATCCCGCAAAATATCCAAAATTGTAACTCAATAAAGCCGTCGCTGTGTGTTGAGACCCAGCAGCAGCCATAACATAAAACATAACTGCCGACCTCGAAAGTTGATGGCAATCCTGGCTCACCAGTAACCCTATCCGTGGCCGAGCTATGTAAGCGGTCCGAAATCAACAGTCTGCGCCACCAAACTGCGCCGGCGCATTTTCAATGTGCGCCGTCAATCTGCGCCCCTATTCTGCGCCCATACAGTAACTGCGCCCTCGACCTGTGCCTTAAATCTGCGGATATCGAGCCGAACTCTTTAACTGTGCCTTCTATGATAAATATCATAGAAATAGCTGTGTTTCTCATTGATGGAATGTGGCTAAATATCGAGGATGGGGAATTTTCAGAACCATGACAAAAATAACTCGCGTTTCGTCGGATATAGTGGCTTCGAGTGCGACACTTCCAAACGAATTTTGAATACCATTCAATATTTATAGGTCCTAATATCCTTAGCTTTTGAATATTCCAATGATTTAAAACCGCCAGTTAGTGTTAAATCCCTGGAACTTCATTTTAAATTAAGGCTAATTTCGTACTCGACCGGGTCAAGATCACGACGCGACTGCGACTTGACATGACTTAGTATTACTACATCGACGTCCATGCATCCAGTCGCAACACATCACAATACGCGAGGCATGTGTATGCAACCAGAAACGAGAATGGTATCGAACCCAAGTTCAGTCAGCGACAAAAAATGTTCACATGACGATATTCCAGCTAAACTTTCACAAAAACTTATCGAAATATGGCGGGAAAAGGCAGCACTTAGGGCTTCGCGATCGTATGTACACGCCGAAGATGGCAGCTAAAACTATTCTAAGAATTTTTAGCAAACAGGCAATGTTTTGGGAGTAGTGGTAAAAGACATTACGCTCAGAATTTTTGCGAAACATCCAACGTCTGTAGTATGGGTTTTAGACTAATCGCCAAGTACAGCGTAGCTGAACAGTTTCCGATGCAGTAATAGATGACTGGAAAACAGAACTCATGTAGTCAGCACTCGTGCTAGTTTACTTGCAAGTTTGTGGGGCCGGATTGATAAGACAAGAAAAAAGTTAATGTTGTTCGACCACGGCGTTTCAGAACCTGGTAGGAAACCATTTACCCTTTACTTGCAAGCACATGCTGTTGGGACATGTGGGATGAGTGACGAAATGAAACTAAGATCGCGATTGAGCCAAACTTATCAAGCCAATGAAAAGAGGTCTTATTAAAGAATGAAAATCAGGCGTTGCTATGGTTGCATCACGTCTCAGCTCTGTAAGCTGATACTGCGCGGAAACTAAGATTAGAGTTGTGCAGACTGCGTCGTTCGACCCGGACCTTTCATTTTTTTTTGCGGGAATCCCGCAGCACTCGGCAGAACACTGACGGCCAACTAAAGACATCCCTTCGCCAATGAAATTGCCAAACTAAAGTTTTTGTCGCCATTTGAAATTATTTGTAGTGTTTTGGCGAACTGGCGATCGGGTAGCGTGAGCCCTGCCCTTGAGGTCTATGCTCAAATCTAACGATTTGCATTCTATTTACGGCTATATCTCTCTTGTAAATAATGGTACGTACGTACTGGCTAGGCCGCGTACGATTACTTTAAACGTATGCGGAAGCCATATGGGAGAAACCATATCACGTTCTTTACACTTGTCGCAAGGATCGGAGGTCAAATTAAGTTAGCAATTGTACTCTGCATACGCAAATCTGGGTACTCGGACTTTCAAGTCCGACTAGGTCTTTGAACTCAGAGTATATACTTTGAAGTATTCTTACGCCGTTGACAACTCCTGTGAAGATCGTTGCAGATGGCCGAGTCTCACTTTTGCTTAGTAATCTTACGCCGTTTACAACTGTGAAGATCGTTGCAGCATTTGCCCAACATCTTAATAAATCGATTGGTTCTAGATTTATCAATGACAGATGTGATTAATGGGCGCAGAATAGGGGCGCAGGTTGACGGCGCAGAATAGGGGCGCAGATTGACGGCGCACATTGAAAATGCGCCGGCGCAGTTTGGTGGCGCAGACTGCTGATTTCGGACCACTTACATACCTGCGTGGCCTGGTGAAGCAAATCATCCGAAATGGCCGTCAAAAACGACGACTCCTCAGACGAAGGACTTGAAAAATTCCGACATGGAGTGGAGAAGGACAGCTGCAAACCACGCATCGCTGCCATCTTGAACGAACTCCCTAGCTACCTCGGAAAGAATACCAGTCTTGTACACAGGCCTCGAAGCTGCCTGCGTACACGAAAACAAACGTTGAGAAAAATGCTTCCCTCAACAACACTCTGCAAAAATAGAAAGGGCAGAAAATCACTCTTCTAACTCAAGTTTCGGCAGAAAAACACACCAAAACCGACAAACACAAAGTCACAGACAAAATATGCTGAGAAAAAGACTGACATCAAAACCAAAGATGGAGGCCTACACTACCGACACTGCGTGTATAGTAGCATGTTGAAGAACCGGCGCTGAAAAGTTTTCAGACAGGACAAAAATCGAAAAGAGAGACAAGAGAGAGACCGTAGACAAAAGAGAGACCGTAGCTACTTAGCTACGGTCCATAGATAAAATCTCGAACGGGCAATGCTCTCACAGTGTAACAGGAAAAAAGGAGGCTGAAAATACTGCCAATGATACAGAGTTAGTTCACATTTGAATCATTCAAGAGTAAATACTTAATCTGCAATTTGAAAACTTCTTGTAAATTTCAAGCTTGGATTAAAATATCTACATGTACTTAAGGTATTCCTAAGATATGCTAAATTTTGCTCTGTGTGAGTTGAGTTGGTTCAGCTATGATTGCATATTTCACTAAACTTACAACATAAATTACTCTTAAAGTATAGCAATCAAGAAATTTTCCCAAAAATCTTCTTCATTTGAAACTTTTTCTGGACTATCTATACCTATGTTTACTTAACCGGAACACCAGTCTATTTATAGCCAGGAATTTCTGTGTAAACATTACTTACAGCTGCCATCTAATTAAATACCAAATATTGTTTTAAACTGCATAAAGTCAAATTAAAAATAATCAAGCATAAAAATCACTCGAAAGCTACACTTTTGAAATTTAGTTTTCACACATTATGAGAAATCTCTACAACACCCAAAAACTTATTTCAAAGTAAAACTAGAATTGAAAGTAATTGGATTGGTGTATTTTGTAATGAAATATTTAAAACCAAAATAAGAAAAATTGCATCAAAGATACATCATTAGTATTTTCGACATGATATTGGTTAGTTACAATAAGGATAACTCTGACATCCTAAAAATTGAATTCCAAAGCATTTGTACTTGTACTTTCGGAGAAACCTATTTTTGACCAAAACTGACAGAAATTGCCCCAAAAAGGTATCTGAACTAATTTTGTCATAAATTCAACAGATTACAAAGATTGCTGACTGGGGCACACATTGCTATAGTCTCAGTCAACTGTGGCAGTGTTGCAAACTGGCCAAAATTTTTGCCAGACATCAGGACCGGTAACTTTCAAAACTTGCCTGTCCTGCTAGAAAGTTGCCTGTCCGGAAATTTTGACGACTCCGTTCAAAACACCCAAAATCATTATGTACTCAAACTGTAAACAACTGAAACTTGTAAACAACTTAAAGATGAACATTAACTTACAAATAAACTAATCTTAGTTCCCACCAAATAGGTGTTAAAATGTTTTTTTATCGAAACTGATAAAGGGGAATAAGGGATTGCTCTAACATGGTAACTCTGTGATGTATGGTCCAAGAAGTAATGTGGTGTACATGTCTTTGAAAAGGACAGATTTCTCTGAAATTACATAGCCGAGGCGTCTGACTCATGACAAAATTTGTCCATGAAATGAAAAGATCAACGCGCCAAACTAAAAAAAACATTGTGGCGCGCAACAAATTAGTTTCAACTATCCAAAACGCAACAAAACAGGCAAAGTCACGACAATTATTTTATTAAGATTATGGTTGCACACTATTACACATCCCCATCGATCTAACATTTGGTAACATGGCCGAACGAACTTCACTAGTTCAAAGGATTGGGTGAAACAATTCACAAGAGCAAAAGAATTTTATTATGAAAATTTTCTGTGCTGAAGATCCTGTTCGTGGCCAATCTTCAGTCATGTACAGAGAGGTAGCCGACTATTTTCGGATTCTACCAGTCGTTTGGTTCAGAAGATAAATAGTGCCAAGAAAAAGATGCTCAATGCTGTATGGGGGAATGTTTCTGCTAAGATCACAGAAGTGCAAGTGAAAAACAGTGATCGGGCATCGGCGCTGACTTTCAAAACACAGAATCAAGATGCCTTTGGAAAGTTAAACTGATCAAAATATTGCTTAGGCCTACTCCAAGACCAAAATATAACCAAAGTGGTCAATATTGAAGCGAGGTTTCATCCGACATTTCCCAATGAACAAGCTTTATCTGTGAAGAGTATTTAGCGAATTTAGTCATAGGCGGTATAGGCATACTATAGATTTCATGGGCAGCGCCAAGATTTGGTACAATTTTGACATTGCTCGTTCGCAGATGAATTATTTTCAAGGATGGGTTACAACGGCATGATTCCAAGACATCAACATGGTGTATTTCCAGTTTCCTATCATGATATTAAGGGAGTTCCGTATCGATATTTCCAGCGATCAATTCAATGTTTCTCGTGTCAGTATTCTGTTTCCGTCGATCCTTCATCATTGATTACGAACGCAGCATGGCTGGGAATGTCGAGGACCGGTGCTGAACTTAATGTTTATATCGATAACAATTTGTACGCTTGGTCAGAGTGATACGAGTTTTGCACTTGTTCAGTTTCTCGCCACATTGTTGGCGCGTTGATCTTTACAGTTGTGACAATAGTTTACAAAGTTGCGGTCAGATGCCTCTGCGACAGGGTGTATCTTTTTAGTCGTTGGAAAATTAGGTGATTTCATCAGTATATAAAAAATAGAGTCAAAAACGACTCTGTGCTTCCATTTGAAAGACATATAGCATCCCACAAACCAAACTTCAGAGCAATCAGACAAGAGGTTTCACAGAATTTTTGAAAAATGTTTAAAATTGCCAAAAATTAAAAATGCAAATGGAAATTTCAACCTCACTTTGAACGATTCAAAGTAAAGTTACCCAAAGGAACTTAAATTTAAAATTTCAATGCAATTAGAGACATGTTCCCAAAAAAGTCTGGAAAATAAAAATTCCTATAAAATAGAAAATTGCAAATATCAGCTGTGCAAATACACAGAGGGTATGGTTTCTTTAAAAAATTACCAATCACTCATAACTTCATAAGCAGTAACATGCATGCATATAAAAAATAAGTGAATTCTATTCAACCATATTGGAGAACATCCTTGGAGACTCAACTGATATTCTCAGAACCATCATTCAGACAAAGTTACTGACAACATGAATGTTTAACTACAAATTTAAGAAATCAGACTGAATGTTGATGATATCTTCACTTGAATGTCTTATGTAACTTACTGCTTTAACAGTGTCAACAAACATCTCAGTAGCCACTATAAACAAAGAACAGATGGTAGCCTCTCTCATAAGGGTGTCAAGAAAAAACTTAATATAACAGTACAGTTTGCAGATTTTAAAAGATACCAGGAATTTGATCAAAACAAGTAATAGTTCCTGAGGAAAACTGCCAAAAACCAGAAAACATTTCATCACGATTTAGGATACCTCAGTAAGTCATCCATAGGGCCCTGTAGGCCAAATTTTATTTAAATCGGACATTGTGTTTTCATATGAGGATACTATAAGTCTAAAATCTTAGAAATTATCCAAAAAATAAAAAAGTGCAAATAAAAAAGTGAAAACAACTTAATAGGGTCACCCTAAGGAGCCTGCTCACCAAATTTCTAAGCAATCCAACAAGTGCTTTCAGAGAATCAGATTTTTTACAAAAAAAGGTCAAAATTGCTAAAAAATACAACTATGGATGGAAATTTCAACCACACTTTGCAGTCAAATCATAGCCAGGGTATCCCTAGGAACTTAAATAAAATATTCCAATACAATTGGACACATAGTTCAAGGAAAAATTATGATCTTAAAAAAGTACCCCCAAAAAATCCTGAAAATTAAAAAAAATCTGCAAAAATAGAAATTGCAAATATCAGCTCAAAATGACAGATATCACGATAAGTCAACACAAGGAACATACATACCAATTTTCAAAGCATTCTGATCAGTTGTTGTCGAGTTTTTTGGCTTTTGATGATTTTCACATTTTTCTAGCTCATTTGCATATTTTTGGTGATGAGAACTTCATTTGAACAAAATCCCATCTACATGTCAGCACGCATCTACACACCAAATGGCAAGGTGATACTTGCAGCGGTTCTCAAGATTTGGCATTGAACGGACGTACATACATACATACATACATACATACATCCATCCATACATACATACATACATACCCACATACAGACAACATACAGACGCCATCACCGATCAACCCCTATAGCTTCCATGGTATATATACATATACCAAATGGAAGCTAAAAACCGTGTAGTGCTATTTTTGCGCACGGTAATTTAAATACAGCCAGACCCCTTTCAACGCAGATGTTGCGTTTACCATGCGCGTGTTTTACTTCTACTGCTCACTAGAGATTTACCAGTAAGCGCATCTTCCTGTTTACGTGTCTCACGTGGGTTGCGCCCCGGCCTCACACTCACCTAACACAGGCAAGTGTGGATATAAATTTAGTTTATTTTACTATACACATTAAGTCTAGAAGAGACTGATCGATCGGGGGATGGGCCACTATCATGAGCCCGACACACGGACGTGAAAGTCAAATTTTCCTCCCGTCCGACTGAAAAGTTACCCGTCTCGGACGGGAGGACGGACGGTAGTTTGCAACGCTGACTGTGGACACACAACTTGATAGGTGCTATACAACTGTGAACACACATCTTGTTGGGTTGCTATATTAACTGTGGACACACAATGTTAGGTTGCTATGGGGGGCACACATTGCTATAGTCTCAGTCAACTGTGGACACACAACTTGATAGGCTGCAACATAACAAAAGCTTGGTGAGCTGCTTTTCAACTGTTGACATACAACTTGATAGGCTGCTATACAACGGTCAACAAACATCTTGTTGGAATTGCTATTTCGGGGACACACATCGCTATATAGTCTCAGTCAACTTTGGACACACAACTTGATAGGCTAGCTGCTATACAACTGTGGACACACAACTTGGTAGGCTGCGCTATACAACTGTGGACACACAACTTGGTAGGCTGCTATACAACTGTGGACACACAACTTGATAGGCTGCTATACAACTGTGGACACACAACTTGGTGGGCTGCGCTATACAACTGTGGACACACAACTTGGTAGGCTGCTATACAACTGTGGACACACAACTTGATAGGCTGCTATACAACTGTGGACACACAACTTGATAGGCTGCTATACAACTGTGGACATGTGCACAACTGGTGGGCTGCTATACAAATGTGAACACACATCTTGTTGGGTTGCTATGGGGGGGGGGCACACATTGCTATAGTCTCAGTCAACTGTGGACACACAACTTGATAGGCTGCAACATGACAAAGGCTTGGTGAGCTGGTTTTCAACTGTGGACATACAACTTTATCGGCTGCTAATCAACTGTGGACACACAGCATTTACGCTTAATTGTAACTTAATTGCATACACACAAATCAATAGGATCAGTTTTTCATCTAGACAGGGCCCAGGTGGGGGGATTCCTCCTCTGTAGGTATGTTGGCACCCCCAGCACTTTATCAAGGGTGACCAGCACTTTATCAAGGGGTGACCTGTACACAGGGAACGGGGGATGAAAGGGTTAAAGGCTTCTTAATAAAGTTAATTGTGGACACACAAATCCACTTATGTTGCAATATGACTGTGAATGAACGACTTATTCAGTTGTAGTAAAATAAATCACTGCTGGGTGTAATTATTATGGCTATGACCCTTTGAAGCAATATCTTAAAGGAAAGGATGGGCAAGCGTGATTTTAACACTAATGTCTCCTTAGAGTGGTTTTAAAATACATGTCATTTTGACAGGGCTTACTCTAGGCTATTAAAATTGTTAGCCAACTGATTAGCCAAATATATTTTTTGTTAGCCAAACGAAGGAACCATTAGTCAATTTACCACCGTCGCAAAACAGGAACCAACACATACGGAAATATGAGGTAAACTTTCAATATGTGATAATTTAAGTTTATTGGTCATGAAACGTGATGAAATAAACATCGCACTGTAAGTAATTCTTTTTCAGGTTTTTCACATATTTTACAACAAAATCAACATCCTCTTGTTTATTTGTTACACATTTTTTTAACTCTTTCTTCATGAGTTGGTCTGAATGTCTGTATTTTGACATACATAACTTAAAAACTGACCATTCATTGACATGTTTTTCTTGGATAATAGTGTACTTTATACTATATAACCTTCCCTTTTCGTTTTCTCTGTACCAAAGAAATACTTTCAATCTCCTTTGTGCCATAATCTACAAGCTCTCTCTCATCACTGGGAGATTTTGACGGAACCAGTATATCAAATAGCAGGATGGAGTGATTATAAACTCAAGTCATTGTCTTTACAGTTGTTTATCTGTCTGTCATAAGCATGAAGGGTCTTTTTTTCTGTGACCTTGTCACTAAAAGATTATCTGCCACAGTGTTCTGCCGAGGTCCTTAGCTGTTTGGGTTTGAAGGCCCCTATATGCTACAAATATAGGGTTATTTCTAAAGCGTCAAAGAGCAAGACACGAAATTCATGAGGAAAATGTAGGCAATTTCTCTCAGTTCTCTGCAAATGATCAGCCATACTGCATGTAGTTATTTTTCTGCTTTCGAAACGTAGTTTCCAGTAAAATATTCCTTAGTCAATTACCTTGTATATCAGTACGTACCTTTTAACCTTCATCTGATATTGTTTGAAAACCAAACTAGTGAAATTATTCCGCGTATCACCAAGACTAGAGTCTCGATCGGCCGTCAAGATTGTATACAAATCTAAACGAACTCATGAAATCGCTGTCCGAGTATTGGAAAATTACGTGATCCGTGAGTATCAAAAACGGTACATCGTGATACAAAACAATTCCTGTAACCTTATAAGTTTGTAGACGTTAAAACCTCGTAAAAATTTCCAGTTATGACGAACAGAGAGACAGGAAAATACGATTAATTTTGTAGTGACGCCTAAACACGATCATTTAGTACCTACCTTATCTCTGATCAAGAAATTTCAAAGAAAGTGCTCGTCGTTTAATTGCGAAATCTTTTGCCGAAGACGGCAGCTGAAACTATTCTAAGAATTTTTAGCAAACAGGCAATGTTTCGGGAGTAGTGGTAAAAGACGTTACGCTCAGAATTTTGACGTCTGTAGTTTGGGTTTTAGACTGATCGCCAAGTACAGCTCAGCTGAAGAGTTTCCGATGCTGTCATAGATGACTGGAAAACAGAACTCGTGTAGTCGGCACTCGTGCTAGTTTACTTGTAAGTTTGTGGGGCTGATGACAAGAAAAAAGTTAATGTTGTTCGACCACGGCGCTTCAGAACCTCGCAGGAAGCCATTTTTCCCATTACTTGTAGGCACATGATGATGTTCAGATGTTGGGACATGTGGGATGAGTGACGAAATGAAACAAAGATCGTGATTGAGCCAAACGTTTTAGGCCAATGAAAAGAGGTCTTTTAAAGCATGCAAATCAGGCGTTGCTATGGTTGCATCACGTCTCAGCTCTGCTCTGTAAGCTGATACTGCGCGGAGACATTAGAGAATGCGTCTTACGACCCGGACCTTTCAAATGTTTTCGGGAATCCGGCATGTCTGCCTCGGCAGAACACTGACGGCCAACTAAAGACTTCCCTTCGCCAATGAAATCGCCAAACTAAAATTTTTGTCGCCATTTGAAATTATTTGTAGTTTTTGGCGAACTGGCGATCGGGTAGCGTGAGCCCTGTTTGACCAACCACAAATTACGCGTTTTCACAAAAATTCAGGAGAAACAAGTCATTGTCAATGACATAGTCCCCATTGAACTTGGGATATCAGTTGTAATGGGACAGGGAAATGAACGTATGTGGTAGTAGTCTATTGTTATTGCTTACATGTCAATGTATCAATGAACAGGACAGTGTGATTGAATTGCATAAAATCAATCATGTGCATATGTATAACACAGATCTTTGTACGTATGCAGAAGACAATGTCCATTTGAATTATCAAATCCACAAGCATATGTATGACAAAGGTCTCTGTTTTTGTAACAATTTTGAAAGAAATCAGTTGAGTTATGGCTCAAAACGTGAAAAAATTGCATCAAAATGGCTATGGCCATGTATGGCATAAATCAATGCCCCTTTATCAATTTGAAAGAAATCTTTTGAGACCAGACTGACTTATGGCTTATAACATGAAGAATCATAACAAAATGGGCGCAATGCCGCCATATATTGGATCACATCACAAAAATCAGCACACATATGTATGACATAGATCAATGCCCCCCCTGTATTAAATTTGAAAAAAATTGGTTGAGATGCATCTGTGTTACAATGTACATGAATGGCTTAAAACACAAAAAATTGTAACAAAATGGCCGCCAGGCACCTATTTTGGATCATATCACAATAAAACCTAACATGAATATGTATGACATAGATCAATGCCCTTGTACAAATTTGAAAGAATTGGTTAAGACATGTCTGTGTTATAGCGCTAAACGTGAAAAAATCGTAACAAAATGGCCGCCAGGCAGCTATCTTGATTGTAACATGAAACCAACGACGTGCATCTGTATGCCATAGGGTAAGTACTATCCTTGTGCAAAGTTTGAAAGAAATTGACCAAGGCATGTCTGAGATATCTGCGTGAACGGACAGACGGACAGACACACGGATTGAGGGACGCACGCACACAACCGACATGACCCAAACGGTAAGTCCCCCAGGACTTCGTCTGTGGGGACTAAAAAGCTACTTCCATAGGGCTTCATAGTGTATGGGCGAGAGCTGAGAAAAAGACTGACATCAAAACCAAAGATGGAGGCCTACACTACCGACACTACGTGTATAGTAGCATGTTGAAGAACCGGCGCTGAAAAGTTTTCAGACAGGACAAAAATCGAAAAGAGAGACAAGAGAGAGACCGTAGACAAAAGAGAGACTGTAGCTACTTAGCTACGGTCCATAGATAAAATCTCGAACGGGCAATGCTCTCACAGTGTAACAGGAAAAAAGGAGGCTGAAAATACTGCCAATGATACAGAGTTAGTTCACATTTGAATCATTCAAGAGTAAATACTTAATCTGCAATTTGAAAACTTCTTGTAAATTTCAAGCTTGGATTAAAATATCTACATGTACTTAAGGTATTCCTAAGATATGCTAAATTTTGCTCTGTGTGAGTTGAGTTGGTTCAGCTATGATTGCATATTTCACTAAACTTACAACATAAATTACTTTTAAAGTATAATAATCAAGAAATTTTCCCAAAGATTTTCTTCATTTGAAACTTTTTCTGGACTATCTATACCTATGTTAACATAAACCGAACAGCAGTCTATTTTAGCCAGGGAATTTCTGTGTAAACATTACTTACAGCTGCAACCTAAATAAATACAACATATTGTTTTAAGCTGCATAAATTGAAATTAAAAATAATCAAGGATAAAAAACACTCAAAAGCTACACTTTTGATATTTAGTTTTCACACACTAAGAAATCCAAAAACTAATTTCAAAGTAAAACCAGAATTGAAAGTAATTGGATTGGTGTATTTTGTAATCAATTTTTAAAACTAAAAATTAGAAAAATATCCTTAAAGAGACAACATTCGTATTTGACATGACATGACATTGGTTAGTTACAATAAGAATAACTCTGACAACCTTAAAATTAAATTCCAAAGCATTTGTACTTGTACTTTTGGAAAAAAAAACATTTTTGACCAAAACTGACAAAAATTGCTCCAAAAAGGTATCTGAACTAATTTTGTCATAAATTCAACAGATTACAAAGGTAACATCCTTGCAAATATCCAACCCAAATTTGCAAGCAATTAGGCATGCGGTTTCAGAGAAAAAGAATTTTTACCAAAATGAGGAAAATCACCCAAAAATTCAGCAAAAATAGAAAATTCAAGATATCTTCACAAAATTCATAGTACTGTATGAGGTTCACCTAAGGTACTTGCATATTAATTTTCAAAGCAATCCGAACAGCGGTTCTTGATTTATTAATTTTTGACTATTTTCACAATTTTTAGGCTCATTTGCATAATTTTGGCAAAGTCAACTTCATTTGAAAAAATCCCATCTACAGCCTTGGATCCATCTACACACCAAATACCGAGTCAAAATGTGCAGCGGTTCTCAAGTTTTCGCAGTGGACGGACATACATACATACATACATACAACATACATACCGGTACATACATACATACATACATACATACATACATACAGACATACAGACATACAGACATACATGCATACAGACGACGGACACCGATGTTATGCTATAAGTTCACATTGGTATGTAATACCAAATGTGAACTAAAAAATGCAGACGAAACCACAGATCTGGACAGCAGGACAGATACATGTGAACTTTGTGAGCGCTGAAGTCATACTGACTGTCAACGGCGGGTATACGGTATTGTTGGCGGTTAACACCTGGACAATATTATGTTGAGGAAAAAGAGGTATGTTATTATGACATAGAAACTATTTGCCAGTGCGGAAATGCAAACTATGAAAAACGCCCAGCAACATACCCTGAAGTACAAAACAATGTAACTAGGGGCATAGGACAGCAAGCAAGATGGCTGCCCCATCAACAATATGCATGTGTGGAAAGCATGGTAAATCCGCAATCCGAACAAACCGAAAAACAAGAGAAAGCACTAATCAATGACAAAGTTGGAAAAAGGCTAGTAAAGGATACTCTCACACTCGGCATGAGAAATGAATAAGTGGGCTGAATGCTACAGTCGGTAAGCAAATTTTCACAAACTGTGTTGCAAGAGCTAACAGTTTACCAGACAACTATTACTGACGAGGGCTGAGACTTAACTGCCTATTATCGGCAGATTGGGGCCTTATAAATCTTGCACACACCGTATGTAAATTTTATCCCAGCCAATAAGATCGGGCTTGGACTTTAGGCATATAGTTGTGGGAAAGGTAATGGATGAAACATGAGTTGGCCAATGCTCAGGTCAAAAACACAATACTCAGCGTTCCAAGCTAACACAGATTGACGATAAAAGAAAGGGAGAGGTCGAAAACGCGAAAAATCAACAATCAAGTAAGACAAGTCATCAATAGATGACACAGTCCCTGCCAGTTCAATGTTGTTGAAATCTTTGGAACTTTGACATTATTATTTTTGATATAAATTTGACAATTTTTAACCTGGTGGTCATTATCTACTGTATTACAACAAAATTTCATGTAAACATAGCTCTGTGCCGAGTTTGAACCAGATGCGCTGAAGCATGTCTGAGTTAATGCTCAAAAATATGAAATGTACATACTAATATGGCTAACAGACAGCAATTTTTTGTCATATTGGAACGTAAATTCATGTGTAGATAAATGTCATGCCCTGTGCCAAATTTGAATCAAACTGGTTGTTGTGGCTGAATTAGGGCTCAAAATATACAAAATTACTTAGCAATAGTGTACATATATATCATATAACAGATAAGCCTTGTACCAAGTTTGAATTAAATTGACTGAAGCATGAAATTTTTGTATACATACATGTCATAATATATTAGCCCTGTACCAAGTTTGAACCAAATAGGCTGAAGCATGTGGGAGTTGGGCTCCAAATATGATAATTACATAATAAAATGGCTGCTGGGTGGCCATTTTGAATTGTATTGTGATGGAAATTTTTGTGTACATACATGTCATAATATATTAGGCATGTACCAAGTTTGAACCAAATAGGCTGAAGCATGTGTGAGTTGGGGCTCCAAATATGATAATTACATAATAAAAACTGCCGAGCGGCCATTTTGAATTGTATTGCAATTAAAATTTTGGTGTACATACATGTCATGATATACAGTGTTTTCTCTCGACTGCGCGATTGCGCAAATTGCGCATTTTAAGCTGTGTGATGCCCTCAATTTACTCAAAGCGCAATAAGTGCGCTTTGCGTACGTAATGGAGTAAAATACAGCGGATGGAAGCACTCATTGAATTCAATGCAGAGTCAGCCTGGACAGTTTGGAGAAAATGAAAATCTAGGCTGATCTTTTCAGCAACACGAATTGACACAGTAATATCTAATTTATACCCTGTAACTGAATATACTTCCTGTTGGAAAGAAATAAAAAGACTGAGTTGCAGATTTTTTAATGTCATTGGTTGTAAACTATTAATACTGCTCCCTGAAATCCCAAACCGTCCCTAATGTCATTGATTGTCAAAATTAAAAAAAACGCCCCTGAAATCTAAAACTGCCCCCTAATTTTGATGAGTGGGGCACAAATTGCCCTTTTCAAGAATATCCCAGAGAAAACACTGTGATATATCAGCCCTTTGCCAAGTTTGAATCAAATCAGCTGAGGCATGTCCAAGTTGGGGCTCAAACATGTCAATTACATAACAAAATGGGTGCCAGACAGCCACTTTCACTTGCATCATGACAAAAATTCATGTATGTCATGATATACTAGCCTTGTGATATACTAGCCTTGTGCCAACTTTGCACCAAATTGACCAAGGCATGTCTGAGTTGTGGCCTGATATATGAAAATTATATAATATGCCCCTGCCGGCCATCTTGGATCGTATCGCGAAATAACATGACGTGCATATGTACGTTGGGGTACATTATCCTTGTGCCAAGTTTGAACGAATTCGGTCCAGGCACTTCTGAGAAATGACTCCGGACAGATGGACGGACGGACAGACGGATGGACGGAGCCCAAACCATAAGTCCCCCAGACTTTGTCTGGGCGGGGACTTAAAAATACCGCCAATGATACGGCGTGACTCACATTTGAATAACAAAAGAGTAAATACTTATTCTATAATTTGAAATTTTCTTGTAAATTCAAAGTCTGGATAACCTTTACAATATGAACTGTACGGTATTCCTAATGATGCTAAATTTCAGGTAATGACTGCATATTTCACTAACATAAAACATGAAGTACTGTTCCAGTACAGCAATCAAGAAAGTTAATAAAGTTTAAAATAATCAAGGATAAAAATCACTCAAAAACTACACTTTTGATATTTTCAAATAGCTTTCACACATTACGTGAATACTCTAAGAAGTCCCAAACTAAATTGAAAAGTAATTGGATCAGTCATGTATTGTGTAATCAATTTTTTAAACCAAAAATGAAAAAAAATGCCTCAAAATACAATATTAGTATTTTGACATAATGGTTAGAATAAGGTGACTCTAATGCATAAGAATTACCCTTTAACCAAAAATGAGGAAAATCATTGAAAAATTCAGCAACAGTAGAAAATTCAAGATATCTCCACAAAATACATAACACTGTATCATGAGGTCCACTGAAGGTATTTGCATACTAATTTTCAAAGCAATCAGAACAGTAGATCTTGAGTGATTAATTTTTGACCATGTTCACATTTTTAAACTTATTTACATAAATTCGGCAGTGTCAATTTCATTCTAACTAAACCTAATCTACAGCCCTTGATGCATTATGAGAATACTCTAAGAAATTCAGACAAAATTTCAAAGTAATCAGATGAATGCATTCTGTAATCAAGGTTTTTGACATTGCGAATAAATGCCTCAAAATACAACATCAGCATTACCTTCAGATTTCACTAAATCATTATTTGCCTCCAAATTTCAGTGAGAGTATTATCATATATGCAAGTTAACAACATTCACTTTTGAATGTGTATTTTTCAAAAGTTTTCATGATTATAAAATTTTTTTTGTCTTTACAATGATGCAACACACACATCAAAGTATGTTTGAGAAACTGTTTGTCTGTAAATTTCAAAATTATCTAGATTACCGTAATCGCTCTAAAATTTGACCAGGAAAAAATAATAACGATTTGCAAAAGGTCAAATTCATGGAGGAAAAATAAAAATAGTGTCAATTTGACACAGACACACTCCCATTTGAGGTAAATTGTGTGTAGATATACACATTTTAGTACTTGGTGCTTGCCATAGCACTGACGATTGTAACAGTCACCATGTCAATAGCAAAGTGCTATAAATGCCGTACTTGTTCTATTATTGTACTCCCTTTTTACAGATTGGACGATTTGATGGGGATCTAACACACAGATACTCCTGAAGAGTTAATTTCATACAAATTTGGTGTTCATTATTATTACTATATTTTAAACAGAAAAACAGTGTCTATCATCCTCAAACTTAATGTTGGTATGGTCACTGTCATAGAGGTCATGTGAGGTCACCTATGAAAGATAATTCTGAAACAGCTGTCCGACTTAAATACTCCTAGTACTACCACAATTTTTGTCACACTTTTCAAGAAGAATATGATTGATAAAGGCGCACCACAAAAAGGAACAGGTTTTATCAAACTATGAATGTTTCAAAATTTATCCAATCATTCTAGGAAACTGACTACCCCATTACAAAGAAATCTCAGGATCAATATTTTTCCTTTTGCCAGTCTGTCCACAGAATTTAAAAGCTACCTGACAAAGAATTGATCAGATGCACAAAATTTCTACCAAAATTTTAACAATGGAAGAGATGGTATCTGACCACTAGTAATTACTATCATTTGTTGACCTCTCTCTCCAGGATGCCATAATCTTGCTTATGTACACACTCCAGGACTTCCTCCTGTTACCTAATTACTCAATCAAACTTTGGCCAAAGTAAACAGACATTCAGCATCAAGTCCAAAACATGCCAAATTCAAACATTTCGATGTGAGTCCAGAAAATATGAAAATATTCAGTTTTGAGTATTTTCTGAAAAATAAAATGTGCCTTTTAGAAGATAATATTGGTAAAATCTTACTCAGATCATATTTGGGGACCTGTTGACTGAAATAGACAGCAGATACGGAATTCACAAGTAAAGGATGTTGTTATCGAAAAATGCTCAAAATTGGCCTAAAATTACAATTTTGTCAATTTCATCATTTGAAAAAAATAATTGATTTGTATGATCCTAACAGACCTATATTTGGATGAGCAGTTTTGGAGAGAAAGACTTCAGTCTAAAAATATCACAAAAAATAACAAAAAAATTCATAAAAAATTCAAAATTGCAGATTTCATCACAATATCGCAACCTTTGACTTAAACCACTACAAAGTACCTGTATGTAAAATATCAAAGAAATCTGATCAGTAGTTTCTGAGTTATTAATTTTTTACCAAATTCACTGTTTTTAAGCTCATTTGCATATTTTTGAAGCAGGCACACTAAACTAAACAAATTCCCCATCCTTAAGCCATAATACATCTGCACACCAAATACCAATGTGATACATGCAGGGGTTCTGAAGATTTTTGAGTGGACGGACAGACATACATACATACATACATACATACATACATACATACATACAGACACCCTTTCCACTCTATAAGTATAACTCTCATTTGTCATTCATTTACATGACAAATGGGAGTTAAAAATGATCTATCCTCCGGTATGGTACCTGTAGCTGTACTATAGCCATGCAACTGCCACGGTAATGCCCTCTATCAATGTGATTTGACCTGTGACCCCATTCAAGCAGTAGATTGTTCCATTTTTATATCAGCTTGATTGTGTCAAAAAGCAAATGCACCTTTTTTATATATATTTTTTTCACTTCTCTTTTTGGTAATAATAAAGAAGTAGTCCAAATGCCTTGTTTTCAAATTCACAAAACAGCTGTACGGGAAATGCCCCCATAATGAGATGCCATATGCAAATTTCAAAATGGTGATTACTACGCGGTAGAAAAAAGGAGAGGACCCAGATGAAAACTGAGATTTTCATCATAAAGGTTTGACCTAGAATAAGCTGACCCTTGATGCAGTGATATCTGGTTTGTATTAAAACACTGAAAAAACCTCTCCACTGTCATCCGCATGACTTGATATCATTGATAGTAAGTAACTCCAGCAAACACATGCCCAAGCCATTAGTTTAACAGCCCTTACCAAAATGACAGATTTTTTGTCTGACTTGCAAAATTAGACCATGGTTGCTCCATGATTAGACCCAGTGCGTATAACGCTGGATTGTTCATAATTTTAGGCTCTTCACACGTCGTAGTTAAGTATTTATCACATGCAGCGGTTCTCAAGTAGTTCAGTGGACGGACATACATACCGTACATACAGATATACATGTACATACATACATACATGTACATACATACATACAGATGACTGACGCCGACTTATGCTATAAACTCACATTGGTATGTATACCAAATGTGAGCCAAAAATGTAACCACTCAAGCTGTCACGTGTCAAAAACTTCAGCTAAATGGGCTCTCGAGGAGTCTAGCAGCAGATTTTAGAGGAGTGTGAAAACACATCTCGCTGATTCCATGCAAGTGAGGAAACTTGGTTATACCACTGGGGGTGTGCTATGAGGGACATAGAGTTGGTGAATGGGTCAATTCTCGATTTAACTTGAAAATTGGAGGCAGTTAGTAGAAAGTTCCTAGAAGTCAGCAGGTAGTATTGACTGAATAAAAATTGAAATGTTAATCTAAATGAATTTCTATTAGGTTCAAACACTAACCTTGTTTACTTTTAGGAATATTTCATAAACTCTCCCTTAATTGCATGCTTAAGGAGATTTGAACCCCTGACTTTGCACCTGTGACCCAAGATGTGCATGCATCCATCCACAATTCTTTAGTTTTACTCTTGCAGTGAAGAAAATGGCACCAGCAGAGATCGATAGCTAAGGAAACACAACAGATAGGAACTATCCACAAACCACCAACACTACCTTGAAACATATGAAGGCTTTAAATGGAAAAGCAAAATGCCAGAACATCCCCAACAATCCCACTTCTGTCACTAGTAGTGAGCCAAACTTGTAACCATGGACTTACCATGCATCATGACATCAGAGCCATCTGTACCATGCATCACAGCATCAGTGCTATCCTTTGTACCTGAAGATTAAGCAAGAACACTTCATAAGCTTCGTGATTAACTAGCAGTTCAAATACATTATAAAGTTATTGAAAAACAAGTCATCAGTCGATGACACAGTCAACCCTGGTTCAATGTTGTTTAAATCCTTGGAACTTTGATATTATTTTGACATATATTCAGGGCTTTCATCCTGATGATCATCCTCGACTATATCATGATGCTGTACCAAGTTTGAACCAAATTGGCTGAGGCATGTTAGGGTTAGTGCTCAAATTATGAAAAATACACAATAAAATGACTGCTGGATGGCCTTTTTTATTGTATCATGTTCAAAAAATTCATGCTCACATATATGTCATGATACATTAGCCACTGGATACAACTTCCAAAATATGCATGTCACATTTGACAATTACAGAAACCCTCTGGCGTGGTAGATCATGAATTTTCATTCATAGTTGTATAAGTAGCAAAACAGACGTGTATTGATCAAAAGCAACTGCAGGAGATTTGGGGAAGCTGTTTTCCTACACACACTTAACGGCTTTATATCATTAACAGGAAGGAATCCAATTACTGGATTGTTTGTACAGGATAAACAACTGACACCAATACCCCGTTCACATCTATCACAAGAGACTAGGCCATTGTCCTAGCCAGGTATTGTGGCCAGCCACAAAACAGGTGTGAAGGGGCGTGGCCGACCACTGTCCAGACAATTTGTGTCCCAGTCAAGAAGGGGGGTCTGTGGCCGACCCTGGTCTCAGTCTGGGTATGTGTGGACACGTTTTGTCCAAGCCAGGTCCCAGTTGTCGCCCTCTACAGTTGACATTATACAGTGTAGTCTTTGACCATAGACAATAGAAAGAGACGCTTTGTCCGTATTCAAATATTGTTAGTGTTTTGTTCATCCAGTCAGGAGGCTAGAATATTTATATTTGTGTCCCTTTTTCACTGTAAATTTGTTGTTAGCTGGTGTACTTTTTTCAATATGGTTTCTTTTGTGCCGTCTGCTGTTAATTTCAAGCTTGTGTAGTGGTCGTTGAAATGTTGTTCACACTTTTTATGTAATCAATTATGTTTCTGAATGTTGTTCCCTTCCTTTCCTTTCCTTTACCGAATGGTTAAATAGTTGATATTTTGGATAGCATTTTGATTGCTATGCGTTCGGCCTTAGTCATGTCTTTTGTGTGTGTGTCGCAAAATGGAATTTGACTTATTTACTCGGCACCGCGTTTAGACACCAGTTCATGGTCTCTTACTCAGTCGCTTTTAATTTTTTCCCTAACTTGGATTTCTGCTGAGGTTAGAATATTTATATTTGTTTATGTTTTTTGTTGTATTTCATTTTTGTTCGGTATGCGTAGTTTCTGGGGATTCACAATGATTTGTGTTTGCTCACTGTACTGTGATTGTATTCTTTTGTTTCGTCTGCTGTTAATTTTGTGTCGTAATTTAGGTTGTTGAGATGTCATTCACACTTTCTGTCTAACATATTATGTTCAAGAATGTCGTTCCTTTCCTTGTCGAATGGTGCAATAGTGATTTTGGATAACGTTCTGATTGCTATGCATTCGGCCTCAATCGTGTTTTGTGTGTGTGTCGGAATTGAATTTCACTTATTTACTTGGAACCGCGTTTTCAAACCGGTTTTTGGTCTCTTACTCAGGCGCTTTTCATTTTTTTCCAAACTTGAATTTCTGCGGCGGCTAGAATATTCATATTTGTTTATGTTTTTGTTGTATTTTCATTTTTGTTCGATATGCGTAGTTTCTTGTTGATTAGTGTTTGCTCATTGTACTGATTATACAATTTGTTGCTTGTGTGGTACTTTTTCAATCGTTTGTTTTGTGTCGTCGGCTGTTAATTTTGTGTAGTAATTTTGGTCGTTGAGATATTCACACTTTTTATGTTATCTAAATGTTCATGAATGCTGTTCCCTTTCCTTTGTCGACATACTTTGACACCGCGTTTCTAACTAGTTTGTGGTTATTATCTCGGTCGTTATTTATCGTTTTCCTAACTTGGTTTTCTGTTTCACTGTTCGTGATGTAATGTTGTCAGTGTTTTCTTCATCCAGTTGGGAGGCCAAAATATTTATATTTCTGTCCGTTTTGTACTCATTCTGCTGACAACCACGCCATCGGTTTCGCCTTGGGGCTCACCAGTTACGTCTCTTATACCACCTTTTCATTTAAAAGGAATAGATGGGTTAAATTTGCAAAACATCGTACAACCAATTAGAAGAGGATGAACATGGTTCTGTTTTCCAACGCAGCCATCTTGACCTGTATAAGGTCAAAAGTTGGCGAGACACTG